>NC_090185.1:43453210-43756960 GCF_024679245.1 Pseudorasbora parva
GCTGCAGTGACGGGGTAGTTACGCTGACGTCCAGCTCATGCACTGCTCACATTAGCGGTGTAAAACGACCCTAACAATCCTCCTGCTGGACGGATTCTTAAAGTGTTTAATAAACTCTCTCTCATCAAACAACCGGACTATGCTTAGATCGCACTGGACAGGGACTAGAAAGGGATCTCTTGTCTATAGGCATCGATTCGACAACCAACGTGCTAGAGAAATATTAGCTGCATTTATTATTTCAGAAATATTAATGTAGATTACCTCTCATCTGCACCCACATTACCCATCAGCTTACTTCTCTGGCACACCACTGGTGTTATTGAGTCCAACTATCAAAATCTGAGCTGCGTGACCCACGCAGATGCAGTTACAGGTAGCTAAGCGCATCAGTATTTAAATGTAACTATGCAGTAGGCACAACTTTTATGTCAGACAGTAACTGAGGTTTAAACAAGGGATGAAGCTAAAATCGAATTAATTAATGCTATTGCAAAATAAAGCCACAGAACTGTTGTGTGGCTGACTCGTTGAGCTGTGCTGTTCATGAATAAATCTGATTCTTTAAACAAATTGGTTGAGTGAATGATTCAATGTCCCATTGATATCCACTTGCTTCATTCCTGATTCAGCGTTTTAAACGAATCTGTTGAATGAATGACTCACTGACTCACTAGGCCTATTATTAAGACAGTGATGTGCTACCACCTACTGGGGTCTTAATAACTCTCATAATCTAAGTATAGTTTCATAAATAAATAAAAAGTATTTCAAAAGATTAGGCCTATTCAAAATATTATATTTAAATATTTAATCTCATAACACTATATGTAATTGTAATTATGTATTAATCTTCCGAGCAACATTAAAACAGTTTGCAAATAGGTTTAAATGCCACTTCAGAATTCATAAAAAGAGGGCAAATATATTTAAAAAAAGATTAGAATTCTTGCCTTTATTTATATAAAATAATTGCCCTAAAAAAATTGTAAAGCTATATTATCTAAAAACAAACAAACAACAACAAAAAAACATAAAACTAATAGAATAACAACCAAAACAGCAGATGCGCTGTGATAGTAAGCTTAAGCTTCATCCCTTGTCCAAAACTCAGTGTGCTGTCTAAAATAATAGATATGACCGCACTGCAGCATATTTAGCCTACAATTAAATTGATACTGGTCGTCGCTTCGCTAGAATGTATCTATCTTTCGGTGTTCAGTGGGTCACGCAGCAGATGCAATGTAGCCTACATTAATATTTCTGAAATAATAAATCAGCTAATATTTCTCTAGCACGTTGGTTGTCGAGTCCATGCCTATAGAAAAGAGAACCCTTTCTAGTCCCTGTCCAGCGCGATCTGTGTCAAAGAATTAGTCCGGTTGTTTGATGAGAGAGAGAGTTTATTAAACAGTTTTAAGAATCCGTCCACCAGCACGAAAATGCGTATAAATAGTACAAGTATGCAATGTTGTGAAAAATATACGCCAAAACTCATTTTGGCGTGCATATGCTACGGTGATTTTTCCGGGTTGGCTATTCTGCATGGAATTGTGGAAACCAAGAGCAGCACGGGTTGATCTTTGGTTGACCAATCAGCGGAAAGGGGCGTTTAATGCAAGCCCACACGTAGATATTGAATATTCAAGCCTTTATCCATTTTCTATCCTTGAACCTAAAAATATAAAATCAAACCGAATTCTCATTTTTCATTTTTTTCAAAAAACGAAAATTTAATAAATTAGCTGTTTTCTCATTTTCAACTTGATATTAAATCGAAAAACAAATGATCGCAAAAGTACACGGACCACTTTTATTCCATATATTCAGACTTTCATTCCATAAATTCAAGTTTCATTCCATATATTCAAGTTTCATTCCATATATTCAAGTTTCATTCCATATATTCAGACTTTCATTCCATATATTCAGACTTTCATTCCAAATATTCAGACTTTCATTCAATATATTCAGACTTCCATTCCATATATTCAAGAATCATTCCATATATTCAGACTTTCATTCCATATATTCAGACTTTCATTCCAAATATTCAGACTTTCATTCCATATATTCAGACTTTCATTCCATATATTCAGACTTTCATTCCATATATTCAGACTTTCATTCCAAATATTCAGACTTTCATTCAATATATTCAGACTTTCATTCCATATATTCAAGAATCATTCCATATATTCAAGTTTCATTCCATATATTCAGACTTTCATTCCATATATTCAAGAATCATTCCATATATTCAAGTTTCATTCCATATATTCAGACTTTCATTCCATATATTCAGACTTTCATTCCATATATTCAGACATTCATTCCATATATTCAGACATTCATTCCAAATATTCAGACTTTCATTCAATATATTCAGACTTCCATTCCATATATTCAAGAATCATTCCATATATTCAAGTTTCATTCCATATATTCAGACATTCATTCCATATATTCAGACTTTCATTCCATATATTCAGACTTTCATTCCATATATTCAGACATTCATTCAATATATACAACCAATCATATTATAAATACTACAATTTCCTGAACGGCATGCCATAGTATGTATGTATGTATATATATATATCCTAACTAAAATAACTCATAGCCTGTCATATTACCTTTCTCATATTAGCCTATTATATTCTATTATAATCTATTATATTGCCCACCCCTTGCCCACCTGCACATCCCAGCTGATATACAAGATTTGGGGGGTCATTCTGCATTTGAAAGTTTGAAAGGGTTTTAAATCTTCTAAATAAAGTAAAATGATTCAAAATCAAGTAATTTATATATGCCAAAGTCAACTTTAAACATATACAATGTAATTTCCAAACAGCAAAATTGTGACCAGTGAAAATGCTGAGTGGCTAGTAACTTTGGAAAACCACTAGCCACGGTGGCCGGTGAGCAAAAAAGTTAATGTCAACCCCTGTATGTATATGTATATGTATATGTATATATATATATATATATATATATATATATATATATATATATATATATATATATATATATATATATATATATACATATATATATATATATATATATATATATATATATATATATATATATATATATATATATGTAGTGCTGTTAAAATTAATTTGCGTTAACACGTTCATTTTGACAGGCAATGATATATGATATATAAAGTTTGCTGATGTATGACGCCGCTTATTAGCAGGAGTATGATTGGTAAAAGTTGCGGTGATTGGTCAAAATTGCGAGTCGCACAGAATTCACGGGGACTGATTGCAAATGACACACAATAAATAATCTAGAATACTTTCATCAAATATATAAATTCAAGCTTAAGTTTAAGATTTTACAATTAGGCTATACTGAGCCTGATCTATCTAAGAGATTTTCTTAGAAGGAAGTTAATACCTTTTAGAAAAATGTCACATGGGTTAAAACTCCTGCTACCCTGATTTGCATTTGTATAGCTCACAGCATGTTCATTTACATGTTAAAGCCTCCCCTGGAGTTAAGGGAAGGGGGGTCTTGGGGGGGACAACTGCCAAGCAAGGCCCACGTCAATTTCTGACAATTCACGGCAGTTTTCAGTGTCGCCTGCAAACTGCCGTGTACAGTCGTAAACCTGATCTTCCACGACAATCTACAGTGCCGCTTACTGACGAAAATCCCACTTTTCATGCAGTGAGTGGCCCAGCTCATTAGCATTACAACTGACTGTGTGTGTGTGTGTGTGTGTGTGTGTGTGTGTGAGAGTGTGTGTGTGTGTGAGAGAGAGAGAGAGTTGGGGGAGGCCTTGCTTAAGCAGCAGCTACAAACACATTCAGCACTCTGAAAGAATATATACACTGCATGTTGTTTGCACATTTAATGTTTTCAGATTTATCATGTTCATAACTCATGCAGCATCCCCCTGAACCGATTCTGCTCAACTACAAGCACAATTCCTGCTTTACATTCACTTTGCACTTCTAAAACTAAATTCTTTCAGCTTATTCTGTTGTTTTGTGTATAGCTCACTGTAAGTGCAACTTTAAATCTATGTTGTTTTTGTAAGAAAAATATGCGTTACTGTGTATTTGTGTTCTTAGTTGAAAAATTCAACAATATTCTCAAATATTTTCCAACACACTTATGTGTAGTGTAACCACTTTACAGTAAACTATGTAAAATAGTTTGAGTCCAGGGTAAACGGCATCACCTGGGGAGAATCTTAGCCTGGTCTCATCAGCCCACTCCATCCACGCTCATTTAGGATTCTCGTCTTTCATCTTTCAGCTCGTCTTTCATCTTTCAGCTCATCTTTCGTCTTTCAGCTCATCTTTCAGCTCATCTTTCAGCTCATCTTTCGTCTTTCAGCTCGTCTTTCAGCTCATCTTTCAGCTCGTCTTTCAGCTCATCTTTCAGCTCATCTTTCATCTTTCAGCTCATCTTTCGTCTTTCAGCTCATCTTTCAGCTCATCTTTCGTCTTTCAGCTCGTCTTTCAACTCGTCCTTCGACTTTCAGCTCATCTTTCATCTTTCAGCTCATCTTTCAGCTCATCTTTCAGCTCGTCTTTCAGCTCATCTTTCGTCTTTCAGCTCATCTTTCATCTTTCAGCTCGTCTTTCGTCTTTCAGCTCATCTTTCATCTTTCAGCTCATCATTCATCTTTCAGCTCGTCTTTCATCTTTCAGCTCGTCTTTCATCTTTCAGCTCGTCTTTCGTCTTTCAGCTCGTCTTTCGTCTTTCAGCTCATCTTTCATCTTTCAGCTCATCATTCATCTTTCAGCTCGTCTTTCATCTTTCAGCTCGTCTTTCAGCTCGTCTTTCGTCTTTCAGCTCGTCTTTCGTCTTTCAGCTCATCTTTCAACTCGTCCTTCAACTTTCAGCTCGTCTTTCAGCTCGTCTTTCATCTTTCAGCTCGTCTTTCATCTTTCAGCTCGTCTTTCGTCTTTCAGCTCGTCTTTCGTCTTTCAGCTCATCTTTCATCTTTCAGCTCATCATTCATCTTTCAGCTCGTCTTTCATCTTTCAGCTCATCTTTCATCTCATCTTTCAGCTCATCTTTCGTCTTTCAGCTCGTCTTTCATCTTTCAGCTCATCATTAATCTTTCAGCTCGTCTTTCATCTCGTCTTTCATCTTTCAGCTCGTCTTTCAGCTCATCTTTCAGCTCATCTTTCGTCTTTCAGCTCGTCTTTCATCTTTCAGCTCATCATTCATCTTTCAGCTCGTCTTTCATCTTTCAGCTCGTCTTTCAGCTCATCTTTCATCTTTTAGCTCATCTTTCATCTTTCAGCTCATCTTTCGTCTTTCAGCTCATCTTTCGTCTTTCAGCTCATCATTCATCTTTCAGCTCATCTTTCATCTTTCAGCTCATCTTTCGTCTTTCAGCTCATCTTTCGTCTTTCAGCTCATCATTCATCTTTCAGCTCGTCTTTCATCTTTCAGCTCGTCTTTCAGCTCGTCTTTCAGCTCGTCTTTCGTCTTTCAGCTCGTCTTTCGTCTTTCAGCTCATCTTTCAACTCGTCCTTCAACTTTCAGCTCATCTTTCGTCTTTCAGCTCATCTTTCAGCTCATCTTTCGTCTTTCAGCTCGTCTTTCATCTTTCAGCTCATCATTCATCTTTCAGCTCGTCTTTCATCTTTCAGCTCGTCTTTCAGCTCATCTTTCATCTTTTAGCTCATCTTTCGTCTTTCAGCTCATCTTTCGTCTTTCAGCTCATCTTTCGTCTTTCAGCTCATCATTCATCTTTCAGCTCATCTTTCATCTTTCAGCTCATCTTTCGTCTTTCAGCTCATCTTTCGTCTTTCAGCTCGTCTTTCGTCTTTCAGCTCATCATTCATCTTTCAGCTCATCATTCATCTTTCAGCTCGTCTTTCATCTTTCAGCTCGTCTTTCAGGTCGTCTTTCAGCTCATCTTTCGTCTTTCAGCTCGTCTTTCAGCTCATCATTCATCTTTCAGCTCATCTTTCGTCTTTCAGCTCATCTTTCAGCTCATCATTCATCTTTCAGCTCGTCTTTCAGCTCGTCTTTCATCTTTCAGCTCGTCTTTCAGCTCATCTTTCAGCTCATCTTTCGTCTTTCAGCTCGTCTTTCATCTTTCAGCTCATCATTCATCTTTCAGCTCGTCTTTCATCTTTCAGCTCGTCTTTCAGCTCATCTTTCATCTTTTAGCTCATCTTTCATCTTTCAGCTCATCTTTCGTCTTTCAGCTCATCTTTCGTCTTTCAGCTCATCATTCATCTTTCAGCTCATCTTTCATCTTTCAGCTCATCTTTCGTCTTTCAGCTCATCTTTCGTCTTTCAGCTCATCATTCATCTTTCAGCTCGTCTTTCGTCTTTCAGCTCGTCTTTCGTCTTTCAGCTCATCTTTCAACTCGTCCTTCAACTTTCAGCTCATCTTTCGTCTTTCAGCTCATCTTTCAGCTCATCTTTCGTCTTTCAGCTCGTCTTTCATCTTTCAGCTCATCATTCATCTTTCAGCTCGTCTTTCATCTTTCAGCTCGTCTTTCAGCTCATCTTTCATCTTTTAGCTCATCTTTCGTCTTTCAGCTCATCTTTCGTCTTTCAGCTCATCTTTCGTCTTTCAGCTCATCATTCATCTTTCAGCTCATCTTTCATCTTTCAGCTCATCTTTCGTCTTTCAGCTCATCTTTCGTCTTTCAGCTCGTCTTTCGTCTTTCAGCTCATCATTCATCTTTCAGCTCATCATTCATCTTTCAGCTCGTCTTTCATCTTTCAGCTCGTCTTTCAGGTCGTCTTTCAGCTCATCTTTCGTCTTTCAGCTCGTCTTTCAGCTCATCTTTCATCTTTCAGCTCGTCTTTCATCTTTCAGCTCATCTTTCGTCTTTCAGCTCGTCTTTCAGCTCATCTTTCGTCTTTCAGTTCGTCTTTCAGCTCGTCTTTCAGCTCATCTTTCATCTTTCAGCTCGTCTTTCAGCTCATCTTTCGTCTTTCAGCTCGTCTTTCGTCTTTCAGCTCGTCTTTCATCTTTCAGCTCATCATTCATCTTTCAGCTCGCCTTTCATCTTTCAGCTCGTCTTTCAGCTCGTCTTTCAGCTCGTCTTTCGTCTTTCAGCTCGTCTTTCATCTTTCAACTTGTCTTTCGTCTTTCAGCTCATCTTTCATCTTTCAGCTCATCATTCATCTTTCAGCTCGTCTTTCATCTTTCAGCTCATCTTTCAACTTTCAGCTCGCCTTTCATCTTTCAGCTCGTCTTTCAGCTCGTCTTTCATCTTTCAGCTCGTCTTTCATCTTTCAGCTCGTCTTTCATCTTTCAACTTGTCTTTCGTCTTTCAGCTCATCTTTCATCTTTCAGCTCGTCTTTTGTCTTTCAGCTCGTATTTCGTCTTTCAGCTCGTCTTTCGTCTTTCAGCTCGTCTTTCGTCTTTCAGCTCATCTTTCAGCTCATCTTTTAGCTCGTCTTTTGTCTTTCAGCCAGTGTCCTGTTTGGGATTTGTCAGACGTTGAGACAGTGGATGTTGACCCAGCAGAAGAGGCTGGCCCATCAGGCATAGCTTCCCAGACTACACCCAACCACTTCATCAGCATCGCGGTCTGATTTTACTGATGAATCAAAGGGTTTGTATTATATTACATAAGGATTTTTCACTATGATATTTAATGTTTTCATACAGAAACATAAACAGGCAAACCTTACATTAAATATAATGCAGGAAAGCATAACAGGTCAAATGATATTGAGATTTGAATTAAAACCCTTCATTGACTCTTTAAGACCACTATAGTTTCTTTTGTAGATTGGAAAACATTAAAGGGTTACTTCAGCGATTAGCATATGGCTTTGTATCAGTAGAAACCCTGGAGTATATTCAAATGATTGTGCTTTCCCCCCTCATATCCCCCTGAGACAAGAGATTTATGCATTTTATTTCTGGAAAAATTCCTCCTATGATGCAAATTGACGATATTTGCATCATAGGAGGAACGTTTGGCCAAAGGCTAAAGACTACAGCCAGCAGAGGGAGCCATTTCCTCATGTTTTGAATCTGCGCATGGGGGATGGGACACTCAGCTCGCAGGGAGAGCTCAGCTTGCAGACAGGATCATTTAAACGGAGCTATGGTGAGCAATGTAAGTCTTCTAACTTCTCAAATTAATTTCTATGAAAGTTAAGCTTGCAAAGGCATGAACTGAAACGCGTGCCAGACTGAACTTGCGTTGTGAATGTATGCCGCGAGTGTAGTCGTGATTACCTCAGCTCTCATCACGAGACCTCATCAGCTCATTTTTTTCACTCGTGCAGTTAGTGCTCAGTGCTGTGATACTCGCGCGGAGACTCACTCATTATATTGAACACACACGTTCAGTTTTTAATTGTAGTGTCTTCTCTAACTCGGTCACTGTAATCAAGTTGGTGGCTTTGGGAATGGCCTCATAGGGCAGCGAAGCATTCTGGGAATTGTAGTCTTTCATCCCCATGAGACAAAAATACATTTTTTGTCTTTTCTCAGTCTAGAAGGCACCAAATTAAAAAATAATTTCACATTTCTACTACATTGAGGACCCAGTTTAAATACAGATTCATCTTCCCAGCGCTGAAGTACTCCTTTAAGGCAGCTGAATTGTACATGCTACCTGTACTCAAAGTTCATGCATCGGAAAATCTCTGAACTTTCATCATGATCTAACAAGCAGCATCTCGGACAAAGAAGCCTCTCTCATCGCTTTTCCCAAAGCATGTAATGTGAAATGGGCATGTCTTCTGAAAACCAGGCTTGGAGGTGTTTTCCTTAAGCCCTGTGTGCTCTAGCACCCTGCAGAGAGTTTGGCCTGTTTCCACTAAATTCCAGAAAATAGTGGGGAAAAAAGAATTTTGTCTGTGTCATGTTCAATGCAAGATTTATTCAAATGGATCTGAAGGGAATTATAAGAATAATTTAGAGAGCATGTGAACGCAGCATAAATATAAACTCAGGTTAAGTCATTCCTGATTGGCTGGTTTAAATATAAACTCAGGTTAAGTCATTCCTGATTGGCTGGTTTAAATATAAACTCAGGTTAAGTCATTCCTGATTGGCTGGTTTAAATATAAACTCAGGTTAAGTCATTCCTGATTGGCTGGTTTAAATATAAACTCAGGTTGAGTCATTCCTGATTGGCTGGTTTAAATATAAACTCAGGTTAAGTCATTCCTGATTGGCTGGTTTAAATATAAACTCAGGTTAAGTCATTCCTGATTGGCTGGTTTAAATATAAACTCAGGTTAAGTCATTCCTGATTGGCTGGTTTAAATATAAACTCAGGTTAAGTAATTTCTGATTGGCTGGTTTAAATATAAACTCAGGTTAAGTCATTCCTGATTGGCTGGTTTAAATATAAACTCAGGTTAAGTCATTCCTGATTGGTTGGTTTAAATATAAACTCAGGTTAAGTAATTTCTGATTGGCTGGTTTAAATATAAACTCAGGTTAAGTCCTTCCTGAGTGGCTGGTTTTAATATAAACTCAGGTTAAGTAATTCCTGATTGGCTGGTTTAAATATAAACTCAGGTTAAGTAATTCCTGATTGGCTGGTTTAAATATAAACTCAGGTTAAGTAATTCCTGATTGGCTGGTTTAAATATAAACTCAGGTTAAGTAATTCCTGATTGGCTGGTTTAAATATAAACTCAGGTTAAGTCCTTCCTGAGTGGCTGGTTTTAATATAAACTCAGGTTAAGTAATTCCTGATTGGCTGGTTTAAATATAAACTCAGGTTAAGTCATTCCTGATTGGCTGGTTTAAATATAAACTCAGGTTAAGTCATTCCTGAGTGGCTGGTTTTAATATAAACTCAGGTTAAGTAATTCCTGATTGGCTGGTTTAAATATAAACTCAGGTTACGTCTGTCTGCTGGGGCAGTTACATCCATCAGTTGTTTCACACTCTCTGTATGTGAAGATCTGCTTTTGGTTTACATCTAATGCTTGCAATTGCAAACACAGTTTGTTTTCCTCCATCATCTGGACTTTATCTTTGTTTTTTACGAGTCACAGTTTGATATTTAAATTGGCATCAAAAATGACTTCTGAAGGGTAAGTACTTTCCATCTAACTGTTTGCAATTACAGTATACATTAACAACACACCTCTATCTGTGGTAGACAAATTCACCTACCTGGGTTTCACAGTATCAAACAACAATAACCTTGACGCAGAGCTGGATACGCGCATTGGAAGGGCATCATTGGTGTTTGGAAAATTGAGCAAGCATGTCTGGCACAACAAGAACCTCTCATTGCTCCTCAAAGTCCATGTATACCATGCATGTATACTTAGCACCTTGCTATATGCAAGTGAGACATGGACAACTTACAGGAGGCATGAACATCGCCTCAACGCCTTCCATTTTTGCTGCCTCTGCTCCATATTGGGTGTATGCTGGATGGACCAAGTGCCACACTCTTTCATACTTGAGAGAACTGGTTCCAGTGACCTGTACACCATCCTTCGTTAACGGCCCCTCCGTTGGACTGGACATATTTATCGAATGAAGGTCGCCCACATCCCAAAAATCTTGCTGTGTGGCGAGCTAGCTGGCAAATGCCCCCCGCAAACATGGTTGCCCCCATCTACATTTTAAAGATGTCATTAAGAGGGATCTTTAGGCCTTCTCCATCAACCTGGACAACTGGCAGGCATTTGCAATTGACAGACCCAACTGGCGTGCAGCAATTAACAATGGTAATTAACAAAAGTCCTATAAGTCATTTCTGGAAGAGAGAAGCTCTAAACGGGAAGCAGTTTGTTGCACTCGACATGAACGGCCATAGTTTGATCACCAGTCGTTACAAAGTGAAAGTTGATCATTTGAAAGTTTTGAATGGAAGCTCCCCAAACCTGAAGTGATATCCATTATTCAAAACGCATTAGGCTCATCAGGAAAAAGGTGAATAATGCTAATTAAACTACAGGCACATTACTGTTTTTTTCCAATAAGTCATGAAATTACCAAAATATTATGAATGTAATTGGAGTATTTTCAGTTATCTTATAATCCAAAGATATCGTACCGATGACTAATAATTTGATGCTGATGAAATTACAAGCATGCAACATTTTAATACCTCTGTCAGTTAGTAAGTCATGAAATGAGCAAAAAGTACAAATAAATTATGTAACCAACATGTCGTGTTTAGCTGGGTAATCTATGTATTTGTTCTATTACATCTATCATGCCTGTTGCCCTTTTAAAAATTTGCTAAATACATTTCAAAAGAACACTTTTTATTGTGCACATAAAAGTATACTCATAGTCATTTACTGTATAATTACAGTTTTTTTTAATCATTATTTTACGAGGTGTAACATTAAGCTGTAGTTCAGTCATGAAACTGTAGCGACTCAGGCGAATCAAACACACAATCGCCAGTTACATTTAACAAATATGTTTTGAAAGTTGTGCTCACTAGCATACCTTCCCCCCCAACACAACAGAGGGAGATTCTTCAGTCACCCTGGAAACCATCTGATAAGATCTTTTTATGGCCGGAAAGAATGTGGCCACAGAGCTTTTGACACAGAGACACAGAGCTTTTGCCTCAAATTATAGACAAACCATCTATAAATGAACATGCACCCCAGGACAGTATATGTAAACACATAATTGTTTTGTAAAATGTTTCTTCTGTATGGTATTTTGCATCTTTTTGTCTGTGTCTTAACAAAGTACTAGTTCAGATAACCTCATATATGTCATGTCTCCTATCAAATTAATGCTCACTTCACGACTTACACTTCCAGGTATATCACTTATTCAGAAAATGCAGTGTGTGTTTGTTGCATTAATTATAGTATGAAGACTCAGAGACCCACTGAGTCGAACCTTCAAACAAAGAGCAATAAAGTCTGCTGAGGAATTTCCCGCCGGGAAATCCCAACACTCTCATTGGTTAAGTCTAACCCTGGAGGGTGGGACTACGGCCAGACCATAAAAGGAGGACCTCGGATGCCCTCCTTCTCTCTTACACTCCCCCTCTCTCTTCTCTCTCTGGCTGAACCAACACGTCTTTGTGGCTGGCCCTTGAGCCAGGCCACCAATGCAGGCCCTCCAAGCAGGCCTCAGCTCTTCCAAAAATCTTCTCTTCTACAATCCGATCTTCAAGAACACGAAGCATCGCTAAAGCAAACAGCCGCTTCCCTCCCAACCTCGGAAAGGACCGCCGGACATGCAGGACATTTGAACACGCAGAGACACATACGCACACAAGCGAGAAGCCAAAACGAAACCAAAAAGAATGCAAGTATTCTATTTCTTACTGCTGTAAAGAGGGTGTGTTATTCTCCCGTTGGGATAAATTAACTCCGTGAAGGTCGTATTTGGTTGAACTGAAGGAAAGCATGCCTTGCTTACCCCCCCCCCCCACTCTCTTTGTCTCTCTCTCCCCCTCACTCTCTTTGTCTCTCTCTCTCTCGTTTATCTCTCTCTAACTTCAATCTATTCATTATTCTCTTTTATGTATTCTTTCGTTAATATCTATACTTCTACTCTCTTGATGCATATTTAGTATGTACTTTCTGTGTGAATTGTAGTGTTATTTTTAGTCTGTGTTTATTAAACCTCCGAAAGACATTTAATGAGTTGAGTCTGTTATTCTGCCACATACACAAAGTCAATGAAACTTGCGATCTAAACGTTACCTAACTGCTTATGCTACTATGTTAGTAAAGTAAACTGTATGACCATTTGAAATATTGAACTTATCCTGATCAGTAAAGTTAATGTTTCTCATGCGCTCGTAAAGCAGTAATCCATTATTGAGAATTGATTTGGAAAGTCTATAACTAATTTGCAGGACAAACTTAGTAGGATAATTTCAAGCAATTTCATAAAGGGTTACTTGTATTTAATTAAACAATTTTCCCTATCGGAAAATTTTAATACGTAATGAACAACTGGCAAATCATATTCATAAATTCATGAATATTGAATATTAAATCCCTTTTGAGTTAATTATTCCCCGAGACATTAAACTCATTAGTCGTTGTTGTTACATGTATTTGGTGGAGAATGCGGGCAAGTTTCAAACGTTTGTGTATGTGTGAATGATATTCATATTCTATTCATTGTGTATTTTTGAGGTATTAATAACCTGCACGCGCGTTTTTGTTTCGTTTTGTTTTGGTGTTGTTTTGTGAATTGAACGGTACGCGCAAGGCGAACCCAAGCATAAACAGATGCTGAGAAATGTTGAAGTAGCCGGATTATATTAATAAAAATATGAACGGTACGAAAATCCGCGTGATCTCCGAAACCCCCTTGCAGCCGTAGGCGCAATAGGTTTTATCCGCGTGATTTCCAAACAAATGTATTGTAGGAAACCCATACATTTGACTCGAGCAATATATTATGTGTTCCATCAAAATAATGAGATTTTGATGATGTCTGTAGACACGTACGTTGCGTTATCCCGCGTGATCTGAACTACAAAAAGTTTCTATCTGTGCGGAAGATTGGGACAGGACGAGACTCTCCTGTACAATATAAGGGGCCTCAGAATAATTATTATATCGTTAAGATAAACGATAACTCCTGGTTTAAGTCTGGCTTAGCTAACCAAAGACCTGAGACCTAAAACATTTGAATCAGAGATGCTGAAAACCGTCAGCCACATTGATAAATGTCTATTGGAGTCCATGTAAAATGCGTGAATAGGCAGAAGATAAATTCCTGTTTGTCACCCGTTTCGTTGCTCGTGCACATAAAGTGCAGTCATTTTTAAATGATCTGCAAAAGCCAGTAAAGTGCAAAACGCCAGGGCGACTCAGAAATTGCAACGCCGCTTGCAAACCGCCAGAGGGCGACTCAGAAATTGCAACGCCGCTTGCAAACCGCCAGAGGGCGACTCAAGAAATTGCAACGCCGCTTGCAAACCGCCAGAGGGCGACTCAAGAATTGCAACGCCGCTTGCAAACCGCCAGAGGGCGACTCTAGAACCAGACAAAGCCATCTGGTGAGCATTTCCGCCTAACTAACTCTAGTCTAGGGCGGGCGCAATAGCGCCATCGTGTGGATAAATTCGGATAGTTTCACTCTCCGTTATGTGATTCTGCCTTAACAAAATAAGTTTGAGCCTATAAATTGTTTATTGCTTACTGTTGTACACAGTTTCATTTATACAATTTTTCTAGCAACAACCAAATCTCCTTTCTCGCTGATTAAACACCCTTATTCGAATTTGAAGTTTAAAAAGAAACATAACTTCCTCTAACTCAAAGTGAAATTAGGTTTAAGTCACACAGTCCAATTGGAAGGAAGGACGCCACCGTGTGGTTATACCCTGTTAAGTCAGCACAACACTAAATCCCTACTCCCTGTCTGATTAATTCTGTTATTTGGATAACTCCCACTTAGAGATTAATCATTATAGGATAAGATTTTTGATTGGCTTTCTTTTATTTGATTTTCCTTACAGGCTTATTTAAATTTCATTTAAACTTGCTTTGAATTTAATTTGAATTAAGTTGAGCTTCTAATTTTTTTTTTATTATTTATTTATTATTTTTTTTTTTTTTTATTTATAATTTTATTTTAATTTTTAATTTTTAATTTTTAATTTTAATTTTTAATTTTAATTAATTTTTTTTAATTAAAAATTATTATTATTATTTTATTTTTATTTTATTTTATTTATTTATTTATTTTTTCTCTCTGCAAAAGTTTTTCTTTTCCCCTACCAGTGGGAATAAAGCTCAGTCTGGTAATTACAAACAGTATCAAAAGTGCTTTTGTTTATCATTACTTGACAGACACTTTTGCCTTTTTCTAAATTGCTCTTGATATTTAATCTTCCACTTAAGCGACCTCAATCCACCCCGGATGAGCTAAATGGGATAACCCATAGTACAAGCCGAATTTTAGTATATCTTGAGCATTAAGCCTATTAATTTTCCCTAACACTCCCGGCGCGCACGCTGACATTCCTTTCATTACAGACCAATTCATCTTGTGTTTGTTTCCACTGTGCTCTTTCCTATCCTCACTGTTGGACTATCACGATTGTGTTTCTTTCAGTTCACCAAGAGACCCCAAGGAGAATTAAATAGTCCCGGGACGACCGAGCAGCAGTTCACCAAGTGACCCCCCAGGGCTACCGCCCACCTAATTGTCTGAATTGTCTAATTATCTAACTGTCTAGATCAGTTAGCCAAAATTCCCAGCTATCCGTACGATAGCTCGTTAGCTTAGAACAAGCTTGCATTGGCTCTCTCTCTGTGTGTGTGTGTGTGCTGTGTTTCTTTCGTCCGCAGTAATGTTCCGTGCACCCAGTTCCGCCGTCCCGTGGGATCGCCTAACGACATGGCTGGAAGCGCTAACGGCCACCAGTCAAGGAAGTCTGGGGCAGCCGAGCGAGGAGCAACTGGACACCGAGCTAGACCAGCTGATGACACACGACCCCACGCAGAGCTACTCCAACAAGGAAGTGGCCAAGATCCTCGGAAGCCTCGCCCACGTCCTCATCGCACAGGCACGTCTAAGCGAAGGGAGCTACGACAACCTGGAACAGGAGGCAGCAACGCTAAAGCTTCAAGCCAAGGAGGCCCGGAGAGACCAAGCCCTCACCCAGCTTCGTCTAGATCAGCTTCTAGACACAGAGAAAGACGACGAAACAGACAAAGAACAAAGACAAGAAATAGAAAGGCTTCAAAAGACCCTGAAGGAGCTCCGTCGTGACACCGACCGACGAGTACAGTCAGAGAAAGACGCCAGGAAACACCTCGACGAAAAGCTTCGGCGTGGCGAATTCCTCCTGGAGAGAGCCACTGATGAACTTAAAGACAGAGACATTAAAGCTAAAGTCTATGCAAAACATTTGCAGTCGGCACAAGCCGAGATCGACGAGCTCATCCAGCAAAGACACGAGCTCAAAGATGAACTTGACATGGTGCAAAGAGAACTGAGACAATCATATATAGTGCAACGTTACCGGAAGGGGGAAACACACAACACACAGTTTCCCCTGACCAGTTACTCCGCACATTTTAGCCACGAAGCAAGAGCTACGAGGGGGGACGACAGCCCCCTGTTTAAAAGAGCACCCGCCAGTCTCCACGAATCCCCGTCAGCAGCAAAGGAAAGGACGCCCTTCCAGGAAGTCAAGGTCAACAGCCACGAAGCTTCAAAGAACCTTGACAAGCTGGCCAGAAATATTCCTACCTTCAGCCCAGACCCGGCAGGAGGACACGACGTCCACGCATACTTAAAAGACATAGACTTTTATTTGCAAACTGTCGCTCACGCGAACAACTGGGACAGACTGTACCTGCTCAGGGCCACGTCTAATCGTGACGTACGCAGCTTTCTGGATCGACAACCAGAGGCCATCAAAGCGGACTACTGGCATCTACGACAAGCTCTAATTCGTGAGTACTCCGACCCCGAGTCAGACCAGGGGTTCATCACTGCCATGGACCTCAAGCAAGCTCGACGTGAGACCTCACAGAACTTTTATAACAGACTGCGACGTGCCTACTTCGGGACACGTAACGACCCAGGCATGGAGGAGGACATCAACTTCAAAACTCTTTTCCTCCGAAACCTGCACCCTACCATCAGTTACCACCTGGGGGTGCTGGCGTGCCCGCGCAGCATGGGCACGCAACAGTTAAGAGACTTGGCTCACAAAGCTTACGTCAAACAGAAAACCATTTCTGAAAAGACTGTAAAACAGCCCACCATCTGCCCTGTCTCTGTGCACCACCCAGAGCTAACCCTAGAGGGCGCCAAACAGAACCACAGTTACCGACCCGTCAACAGAGAGTCCAAACCACTCCAAGCCAGCAGAGGGCAGCGTGGTCATAATGGCGACCGTCCACGGTACCAGAGCGATCGCTCTGAAGGATCCTGGGACCCGCCTCGCCCAAAAAGCCAGCGAAGAGGCCACTCTCGACGGGACAATGGTAGGCCCAGACCTGAACCCACGTCTGGCAAAGAAAGTGTAGCTGCTTCTGAAGTTACAGAGCTCATAAAGATCCTAAAAGAGCTCCTCCGACAGAAACCTCACAAGGAAGACAAGAAGGACGGACCAGGTAAAGCACGACTAGACATGATACCTGAAATCAACCTTCCCGCCCTTCCTGCAACTGAATCATCCACCCTGAACACTGTTCCCCAACCACGGACTAGTGTACTAACTGTTGCACCCCCACACGTCAGCAGCACACACTCACTACAGCTGACAGCAACAGCCTCTAATCAAGACAGCATCATGGGACAGCCCAGCGTACCAGAAAGCGCTGCTTTGATTGTTTGCACGCATAATGAGACACTTGACACATATCCAGACGGCTTATCAAGCAACACACAGGTCCCCACACCAAGACTCCTGGGAAACCTAATCGAGAAGGGGATGGCTCGAAAACTCTATCTGACTATCACTATGGAAAGGGAATTTAAGCTCGAAGCCCTAGTTGACACTGGCTCCGACCTCACGCTTATATCCGCCCAACTGTTTGAAAGACTCAGATTTGAAGCACAGAGGAAAAATCGCACCCTTAACCTTCACACTTGTAAGCTAAATGTGCAGTCGTATAGCCAAAACGACATCCAGCTCAAGCACGTAGCTTCCATCCACCTGACAATTGGACCTATGAGGCTGATACACCCAGTCTATATCTCCCCTATGAACACTTATCCGTTTCTCATCGGAAAAGACCTGCTGGACCGCTTCGAACCCGTACTGGACTTCAAACAGCTGAAAGTCTGGGCTCAAGTGCGTGACCCTCTGCCCCTTCAGACACACACATCGTCTGAGCAAGACTGTCAAGTCACAGAGGTCACGGGAACTCCCACAGAGCCAAACTGCCAGGTCACAAAGGCCACGGGACCCCCTGCGGCACACTGTGACAACACAGCCTCAGCCCCAAAGCCAAGTTCAAGTTCGCTACTTTGCACATTTCAGCTATCCAAAGACCCTGATACCTTCTGCCCCCAGGTCATGAATGATCTACAGCTGAATGACATTGTCACAACGAACAGTATCCCTGCACTGTGGGCAGACAACTCAACCAAAAGTCTACCACTGTGCAATACAATCAGTAAAAACACACCACACGGCGACATGTGGGCACCCCCGCACCCCACATCCAGCCCCATTGTTGCAGTGCTAACTAACAGCAAGCGATGGACACCGGCTACAATGCCGGCCTTGCAGCTGCTACCGCTAACTCCGCAAATTTCCAACAATGATATTGCGGATATGCAAACCTCTGACACTGCAATAAAGACAATTCTTGACCACCTCTCAGACCCCTCCAACCACCCTATCACTGACTCTGAGCTCATTGATGACTCTAGCCACAAGCATCTACATAACTCCAGACACATGATGCGTATTATGGACAACATTCTCTGGTGTGCACCCGATGGCAACACAGCGCCACAGCTTGTAGTGCCACGGTCGCAAAGGGGGGTGATGCTAATGTACGCCCACAACACACCATGTGCTGGACACCACGGCACCAGAGCCACGTATGACACACTGAAACAGGTGGCATATGGGCCTGGGATGCATCAAGATGCGGCAGAGTATGTTAGAGAATGGCTAGTTCGCTGCCGGTTCCAACCAGCAAACCCGAACCACAGAGCCCCACTGCAACACAGAGGGACCACGTTCCCATGGTCAAACCTACAAATCGACCGGGTAGAACCCCTGCCCAGGTCCACAAAAGGCAAAAAGTACTTTCTCACAGTGGTGTGCCAGTTTACCAAGTGGGTGGAGTGTCAACCAGCACCCAACGACACCGCCCAGACCACGGCATACCACCTGATGAATCACATTTGTTTCCTGTCAAGATTGCCACTGAGAATCAACTCAGACAGAGGCATCCACTTCACTACTGAGGCCATGCAACAGATCTGGAAATGCCTAAGAAACGCGGCCGTGATCATGCTCCTGTGCCTCCAGACAATCAGAGGCCAGCCACCACCAGACATCATCACACCGAGTCCAGCCTCGGGCATCGTTCTGAGAGAGCAACCTGGACTACTGATCACCAACTGCAAATGAATCCTCAAAAGAAAGACGTACTCTCCTGAACTTCACATCAGCAGCGCAAGCTCCTCCAGCCCTGCACACAAACGCAAAGGGGGGGAGGAGACCAAGCCCTCTGCCTAACCTTACACCAGCTTCAAGAACCTTCTCCTCCAACACCAGTTAGTCATCTTGTAGGCAATACTGCCAAGCCCCACACTATGTCATGCATGTGATTTGAGAAAGAAGGCCTTAAACGAACACAAGGCCGCCTCTGAAGGGATTCTCAAAACCCCAATGACTTTGAACTTTGAAACAGAGAAACCAAAGTGGATCACCAGAAGGCACCCAGCCTGGCCACAATGCGAGGCACCCTCTGAAAAGTTCCTAGTCAGCATAGGACATAAAAGTGTCAAGATGCAGTCCATCTTCCTAGGCAGGAGACCTAAAGGACTGACTGGCCATTGCGAGGAACATGGTTCCACCCAGGGCTGCAGAAAGCCCACAGCACACCTGCACCACACAAACAGACTTCTGGATGACAGGTGACGCACCGTCAGGGCACCTGCTGCCTCGACACCTGCTGCACAAGCACAGAGACCTGAACTGGGCTACTGTCTGCCTTATCTGCCGTGGAACGACCATAACTTCCGGAGACACAAACAACTGGAGCCTAACATGGCTATGGTGTGTCTGATCTTCCTGAATCTTTGATATCGCTCGTTGTTGTCCATAGGAGGGACAACAACTAGCGAAAGGGGGGATTATGTAGCGACTCAGGCGAATCAAACACACAATCGCCAGTTACATTTAACAAATATGTTTTGAAAGTTGTGCTCACTAGCATACCTTCCCCCCCAACACAACAGAGGGAGATTCTTCAGTCACCCTGGAAACCATCTGATAAGATCTTTTTATGGCCGGAAAGAATGTGGCCACAGAGCTTTTGACACAGAGACACAGAGCTTTTGCCTCAAATTATAGACAAACCATCTATAAATGAACATGCACCCCAGGACAGTATATGTAAACACATAATTGTTTTGTAAAATGTTTCTTCTGTATGGTATTTTGCATCTTTTTGTCTGTGTCTTAACAAAGTACTAGTTCAGATAACCTCATATATGTCATGTCTCCTATCAAATTAATGCTCACTTCACGACTTACACTTCCAGGTATATCACTTATTCAGAAAATGCAGTGTGTGTTTGTTGCATTAATTATAGTATGAAGACTCAGAGACCCACTGAGTCGAACCTTCAAACAAAGAGCAATAAAGTCTGCTGAGGAATTTCCCGCCGGGAAATCCCAACACTCTCATTGGTTAAGTCTAACCCTGGAGGGTGGGACTACGGCCAGACCATAAAAGGAGGACCTCGGATGCCCTCCTTCTCTCTTACACTCCCCCTCTCTCTTCTCTCTCTGGCTGAACCAACACGTCTTTGTGGCTGGCCCTTGAGCCAGGCCACCAATGCAGGCCCTCCAAGCAGGCCTCAGCTCTTCCAAAAATCTTCTCTTCTACAATCCGATCTTCAAGAACACGAAGCATCGCTAAAGCAAACAGCCGCTTCCCTCCCAACCTCGGAAAGGACCGCCGGACATGCAGGACATTTGAACACGCAGAGACACATACGCACACAAGCGAGAAGCCAAAACGAAACCAAAAAGAATGCAAGTATTCTATTTCTTACTGCTGTAAAGAGGGTGTGTTATTCTCCCGTTGGGATAAATTAACTCCGTGAAGGTCGTATTTGGTTGAACTGAAGGAAAGCATGCCTTGCTTACCCCCCCCCCCCCACTCTCTTTGTCTCTCTCTCCCCCTCACTCTCTTTGTCTCTCTCTCTCTCGTTTATCTCTCTCTAACTTCAATCTATTCATTATTCTCTTTTATGTATTCTTTCGTTAATATCTATACTTCTACTCTCTTGATGCATATTTAGTATGTACTTTCTGTGTGAATTGTAGTGTTATTTTTAGTCTGTGTTTATTAAACCTCCGAAAGACATTTAATGAGTTGAGTCTGTTATTCTGCCACATACACAAAGTTAATGAAACTTGCGATCTAAACGTTACCTAACTGCTTATGCTACTATGTTAGTAAAGTAAACTGTATGACCATTTGAAATATTGAACTTATCCTGATCAGTAAAGTTAATGTTTCTCATGCGCTCGTAAAGCAGTAATCCATTATTGAGAATTGATTTGGAAAGTCTATAACTAATTTGCAGGACAAACTTAGTAGGATAATTTCAAGCAATTTCATAAAGGGTTACTTGTATTTAATTAAACAATTTTCCCTATCGGAAAATTTTAATACGTAATGAACAACTGGCAAATCATATTCATAAATTCATGAATATTGAATATTAAATCCCTTTTGAGTTAATTATTCCCCGAGACATTAAACTCATTAGTCGTTGTTGTTACAAAACTCTAGAGGGTGCAGATTGATTTTTGTCCTTAGCTTGCAGATTGCATGTAATCACATCATTAACACACGGCACAAGCTGATTGGCCACTGCTGAACCTGCAGCCAATGAGGTAGCTTGCTCAACATTTAAATAGACTGGTTCAGCAGTTGCTGTAAGCTAGCCCTTTAGTAATGTTGCATGGGTTGCGGTTATCAATGAAACTAACATGGTGAAAATTATGTTTGATGATTTATAAATTGCGTTGATACAAAGAATGAAGACTTAAGCTCATATAAGCAAGCTAGCATGAGAATATGCATTTTGAGTCCATAGCAGCAGTAAATACACCTGATTAATGTTTGAGCTTTTAACAAATTGTGTCTTTAAGGAAGAGTGAACAATTAAGATTAAGCAAAGCTAGCCTAAGAATATGCATTTTGAGTTGATAAAAGCAGCACCAGGAAAACAACTGGTACAAATCATGTTTGGTGTTTTACAGCTGAAAATGAGACAAGGAGTGTGTAATTAAACTTATAAGCAAGCTAGCATGAGAATATGCTTTTGATTCAATAGCAGCAGCAGTAAATACAGCTGTTCAAATCATTTTTGATGTTTTACAAGTTAACAATTAAGCCTGTTAGCATCAAATGAAAAGAGTCAATGAAAACCGCAGGAAGACGACCTTCCTGTGATGTTACAGGCAAGCATAACTTGGACTAGAACACATTTTAAGTGAAATTATGTATTTTCTCATGAAGAAATGATTGCATGCAGCATGTATGCTTGCTCAGATGAGGTTATCTCCATCTGCATTATCTCTCATATACATAATTTGTTAAAATGTCACATGCAAGATTCATTTGAGCCATATTGGCTCAGGCACATAACTGGTTTAAGTCAAACGTTAAAGGAACTGTATGTAAGAAATGTAAAGTGGCCCTGATATGTCACTAGACATTAAGAAATCATGTTAATTTCAAATATTTCTATCACTGACAGTAGTCCGGCCAGGATATTTTCATTTATTTAAAAGTTGTTGTTGCAGCCCTCAGCTGATGTTGATGATGACATGTAAGGTGTGTTGGACATCGGCTGCGGCTGGATGCATGCGATCGGTGAGAGTAGCCGAGTGCAGGTGGGGAGGAGCTGCAAACGGAGACGTGAAGTCGGACACTTTCTGCTTCCCGTGGTGACGCTTGAGCTGTGTTTGCAAACTTTATCACAGCTGAAGTTAAATAAATGCAATATTTCTCAAATACACAGATGTCTCAAATGATATTTTCATCCAATACTTTATGTACTGCTTAATAAAGCGTCTATTTGGACAAGATTAAAGTTCAACATATAAACCTACACTATCAATGAAGTGTTGTCAACGGTTTTTATCAGTTTTAGTTCGATAAACATGACAATATAACATCGCGACTACATAAAAAGAGGTTTTACTGTTATAAATAAATGATTTGTGAGCATTAGCGTGACATAAGTTTTTAGAATAAACACGAAACGCACGTGATCGCTGTCATAAGGCGTATCGGCCAATCGTGGATCAGCTGTGTCGTCATCAGAGCTCGAGCAGCCTCCTGCAGCCACCCTTGAGAATCTGCAGCGTCTGCATCAGCCGCCTGCTCTCGAATCGCTCTCGCGGTACTTTGTTGACATACGTCACAGTCACGTGCCGTCGGCGCTGTCTCAAGTCGGACAATTTCTAACCGGCATGCACTGCTTTAAGTCAGCCGCCGATCGGTCTGCGCATCGCTAGGTGAAGTCGAACAAGCCTGTTGTGTGTTTTGCCCTGGAGCTCCGCCCCCACCTATCGCCCAATCACGAAGTCAGTAGTGTTTCGGAATCCGGGACAGAGAAATGGAGAAAATCTGTAACTTTGACTACAGGAGGAGAAAAGAGAACTCTCTGCATGGGAGACAGTCCTGTAGCCAGAAACTTCCTCCAGACATTATGTACAACATACGGCTGGATTCTTTAGCTGCGGAAAGAAAGTGGCAGGACGTGAATTATCGGACATTATTGGCCAGAATCCACTTTGAATGGATGCCGATAAAAAACGTTTGCGAAATAACGGTTACCATTAACCGCTGTTTTTCTCCCTCTCATGATAAGTCATTCCAAAAAGTATGCAACGTATGTTGGTAAGTTTGTGTGTATCCCAGCACCGCATTAGCCATTATTTTTAATGGAAGGATAGGCGTGTTATCCACGCATTCATTAAAATTAAAAGAACGAAATGTTTGAATTTGCATGGTGGTAACTCAAAGGTTTTTCTTTTCCTCATTATTTTGGCTTTGAATTTCATTTAGAAATATGAACTGAATTTAGCAATTCTTTTAAAATAAAATAAAAAAATTGCGTTTAAAAAATGTGTTTAAACAAAACGCATTTTTTGAAATGAAGTCAGCGTTTGGAGTGAGTGCGTTCAAAATAATCTGTTCTCTGAATCAACGATCTTTGTGAGTGTACACAAATAAAAGTAGACAGTTTATAGTTTATAATTATGTCTTACACATATCTGTATTGATAAAAATGTCTATTGTATTGTGAGTTATATCTGCTGCCATAAAGGTCAATGTCCACCAGAATGAGCCGGCGACTTCATAAGCCATGGGTTAAAGAAAACGTATAGCCTATTTAATTAGGCTTTGTTTAAATATTAGCCTATAATATTTTTATTTATTTCATATGTTGACTATTTAAAAAAGCAGCATGAGTAAGATTAGTTTAGAGTATCTTATGTAAGATTAGAGTAAGGTTATACATAAGATGCGCATATGTCTGGAGACATGGAGTGGGGTCAGGCATTGAGTATGGTTTTGATTATAAGTCTCTATTTAAAATTAATTTCGTTTCATTTTTCAATGAGTGTGGATTTCTAGTGTAGCCTATTTACTTGAACTTCTTAGGTAGTCTAATATCTATGGTTTCAGAGGCAGCCAAAATCAGAATGGGAATGGACCGAATGAAGCTCTCTCTACGGGCCTGACGTGTGATGCCGCGCTGAGTGACATATCACTGTCTCACGCAAAGAGAAATAATGCAAGTTAGCCTACTACATAATCAAATATGAACAAGTAGATAATACAGAAGACAAACAGAATGTGGGACCGGACAGCCAAAGGAGAAGGCTCTCGGGCCGCCACATACGACAAACAGAAAGTGTGCCTGAATTACTTATTTCATTGGAGACAACGAGATCTGCAAGAATACTTTTCTGTTTCTTATGGGGTGAGTTTCCATAAACATCAAAGTTTGTCGCTTTGTGTTAATTCTAAGAACACACACACACGTTATCTCATGTTTAGACCTTCCCATACCTACCTGTTGTTATTAACTGTCGTTTTAATTCATCACTTACCAAAAAAAACCCATTACTATATTGGGGTTTTAGATGGTAATGTTAGCATCTGCTGTCCTTTATTATTAATAGTATGTGGTCTGATTTTTCCCGTTGCGTCTTTCGTTACTATGCAACCCTGCAGCTTTACAGGGTGTGTGGCTTATGTAAATGAGATGTAAATGAGCGCTATTGTCACTCCCAGCAGGTGAGAACAGGTGAGATCTGCAAAACTTTAGAGGCCGGTTTCTCCCCTTTACACTTTTTTAAATGCCTACATTCAAAGGTCCACAACTTCTCCAAATATTATCAGATTTCTATGTGTTAGACATTGCTGGAAAGCTTGGAGACTACACTTTCAGAATCTGTGAATAACTCAAAATGCCCCAGAACCGACTTGTGTCCCTACTTTCCGCGATTGGTCACATATGCATACCATTCAGTCAGGAGCTTTCTCCACAGTGTCATTTCTCTGTAACGGACACAGCATTTGAGGACTAGTTAGTTTTGTTTTATTTGATGATTTATTTACCTCAGTTGCTGTCTCATGTCAAACTCTATATGGGTTCCCTTGCGTATCTATGCACACTTTAAAAACACTGTTGGTTGTTGACACTAAAATATATCGATTGAAATCTATACATTTATATTTAAATTGGATAAAGGAAATAGACTGTTTAACTCTCTTATTGATCTCTAATCTCTACATGAGGGGAGCAGTCAGTAATGGTCAGAAATTCAGTAGGAGTGGGATTAAGAGAGAACTGTCCTGTGAGCTTGACTCTTGTACCCACGAGTACATTTCGAAGACCCATTGGTACATGGGCTGCTATTGATGTGTTTTGGGGGACCCGGATGCTTCTGGCCCCCTGATGTAACTATCTGACTCTCACTTGGTCGCCCCATGGGCTTTTTTATGCACCTTTTCAGCCATTTTTCAAAACTTTGTGTGTTAGCTGGCCCAGGCAATCCCCAGTAACGGCCCCCGAAATGCTTTTGACACCTACGTGTGGGAATCCCACAAGAGTGAGACAGTTGCAAAAATCTCTTAAATACTAAAAATTAAAGTGCTAAGGTGCATTCCTAACTGGCCATTATTTGTATTCTTTATTTTAAAAGGTTGCACATTTCTGCACATTTCTTTTTAGTCTTCAGACAAGTCACATTTTCTGTTTTAATACAAAGATCTGCTATTGGCTATATCCAAATTATTGTGTTGAATACGAAAAAGTGTTGATGGAGTAAAATAGTAATACTAAAGCGAGTCAAAAAGGTTATTCTACCCTGGGGCACTGGTGTGTAGTATACGGCGGCCGGTATACTTGGGTAGAAAAGGTTAAAAAGCATTCAGTAGACCTGCGTGAGGGAATACGGGCTTTAAGGTTTTTTATTTTCGTTTATTATATTAGAGTACTTGGTTGTGCTCAAGGTTAGAGGTTTAAGGTTAAAAGCTATTGTATACTTGTGTGTGTGTGTGTGTGTGTGTGTGTGTGTGTGTGTACTTGTCTACCTATCTAACAGGGGACCTTGGCGTCGTTACACACTCACCAACAGGGGACCTCTGA
Source organism: Pseudorasbora parva (assembly GCF_024679245.1). Lineage (NCBI taxonomy): Eukaryota > Metazoa > Chordata > Actinopteri > Cypriniformes > Gobionidae > Pseudorasbora > Pseudorasbora parva. Next base: position 43,479,490 of record NC_090185.1, read on the forward strand.
GCCAAGAGGGGACATTTTTCAAGTCCCCTGTTGGTCATGCATTAAATCATGTGAAAATGAAGTAAAACACTAAAGAAATGCTCTGGTGATTTTTTTAATGTTTGACCAAGTAGGGACCTACAGGTGTGTGTGTTTAAATCATGTTAAAATCAAGAAACAACACTCTGGTGAATTTTTAAAAATTTTGACCAAGAGGGGACCTAAGAGTGTGTGAGTGTTTAAGGCCATGCTCAGCAGCTCCCCTGTAGGCTGGAGCAGGAACTGTAATAGCCCTTAAACACACGTCGTTCACACACACACACTCCTCTATTGTTTGAATGGCCTGCTGTCCTCTGAGACTCTAGAGCTGCTGTTTAACAGACTGCTTACTAAAGGAACAAACATTATATAGATTATATCTCTTTACTAAATACCCTGACTAGTTTCAAACTTTGCATTACTTTAAAATTAAATACTACAGGATCCAAGAAAAAACGATTGAAAAATCTAAACAACCAAGATGTAATTAGAAATACATCTGCCATCAAAATGTGTGTGTCTTCAGTTTCTACAGATAAATATTGTAAATACCATCCATCATGGCCGTGGACAGACCGTAAAACTTTATTAAATTATTAAGGGATCTCATTCAATGCTTTTGTAAACATTTTTTGTTTCTGTGTGTATATATATATATATATATATATATATATATATATATATATATATATATATATATATATATATATATATATATATATATATATATATATATATATATATATATATAACATTTTAATGACAGTGGCCTATAATTATTGAAAAATAATGCATTATTTTATTTATATAAAAAAAAAAAGGTACGGTAAATGGGACAAACTTTGCATCTAAAGTTGTTTTAAACAAGTGTTAACATAGACATTATTAAAAACATTTTATTTTAGCCAAGTATTTGTAAAAATAATGTGTGACTTTTGGCCCATATAAAAGGCCCATCTTACCACCTTATACATTTATGAGCTTTTTAAACTAACCACTTTTGATTTATTTATGTTTAACAAAATGATGCAGGTCCCCTGTTATATAGTAAATCACGACGCCTGTGTGTTTGCTGTGACATTTCTTATCATCATAAACACACTGCAAAGATTTAGAGTTTTTACAGCAATACCTGAGTTTAAAGGGTTAAATCAAGCAGAAATAGCTCTCTAATGTATTAATTGCCGGTCATTATTGAATAGTGATTACGTTACACACACACTGACTCAGGTCCCCTGTTAGATAGTAAATCACGACGCCTGTGTGTTTGCTGTGACATTTCTTATCATCACAAACACACTGTAAAGATTTAGAGTTTTTACAGCAATACCTGAGTTTAAAGGGTTAAATCAAGCAGAAATAGCTCTCTAATGTATTAATTGCAGGTCATTTTTTAATAGTGATTACGTTACACACACACTCACTCAGGTCCCCTGTTAGATAGTAAATCACGACGCCTGTGTGTTTGCTGTGACATTTCTTATCATCACAAACACACTGTAAAGATTTAGAGTTTTTACAGCAATACCTGAGTTTAAAGGGTTAAATCAAGCAGAAATAGCTCTCTAATGTATTAATCGCAGGTCATTATTGAATAGTGATTACGTTACACACACACTGACTCAGGTCCCCTGTTAGATAGTAAATCACGACGCCTGTGTGTTTGCTGTGACATTTCTTATCATCACAAACACACTGCAAAGATTTAGAGTTTTTACAGCAATACCTGAGTTTAAAGGGTTAAATCAAGCAGAAATAGCTCTCTAATGTATTAATTGCAGGTCATTATTGAATAGTGATTATGTTACACACACACACTGACTCAGGTCCCCTGTTAGATAGTAAATCACGACGCCTGTGTGTTTGCTGTGACATTTCTTATCATCACAAACACACTGTAAAGATTTAGAGTTTTTACAGCAAAACCTGAGTTTAAAGGGTTAAATCAAGCAGAAATAGCTCTCTAATGTATTAATTGCAGGTCATTATTGAATAGTGATTATGTTACACACACACACTGACTCAGGTCCCCTGTTTGATAGTAAATCACGACGCCTGTGTGTTTGCTGTGACATTTCTTATCATCACAAACACACTGTAAAGATTTAGAGTTTTTACAGCAAAACCTGAGTTTAAAGGGTTAAATCAAGCAGAAATAGCTCTCTAATGTATTAATTGCAGGTCATTATTGAATAGTGATTATGTTACACACACACTCACTCAGGTCCCCTGTTAGATAGTAAATCACGACGCCTGTGTGTTTGCTGTGACATTTCTTGTTGTCATAAACACACTGCAAAGATTTAGAGGTTTTACAGCAATACCTGCGCTTAAAGGGTTAAATCAAGCAGAAATAGCTCTCTAATGTATTAATTGCAGGTCATTATTGAATAGTGACTACGTTACACACACACTGACTCAGGTCCCCTGTTAGATAGTAAATCACGACGCCTGTGTGTTTGCTGTGACATTTCTTATCATCACAAACACACTGTAAAGATTTAGAGTTTTTACAGCAAAACCTGAGTTTAAAGGGTTAAATCAAGCAGAAATAGCTCTCTAATGCATTAATTGCAGGTCATTATTGAATAGTGATTACGTTACACACACACACTGACTCAGGTCCCCTGTTAGATAGTAAATCATGACGCCTGTGTGTTTGCTGTGACATTTCTTATCATCATAAACACACTGCAAAGATTTAGAGTTTTTACAGCAATACCTGAGTTTAAAGGGTTAAATCAAGCAGAAATAGCTCTCTAATGTATTAATTGCAGGTCATTATTGAATAGTGATTACGTTACACACACACACTCACTCAGGTCCCCTGTTAGATAGTAAATCACGACGCCTGTGTGTTTGCTGTGACATTTCTTATAATCATAAACACACTGTAAAGATTTAGAGTTTTTACAGCAATACCTGAGTTTAAAGGGTTAAATCAAGCAGAAATAGCTCTCTAATGTATTAAATGCAGGTCATTATTGAATAGTGATTACGTTACACACACACTGACTCAGGTCCCCTGTTAGATAGTAAATCACGACGCCTGTGTGTTTCTCTCCTCAACCCCCACAACCCCCCACTCACAATTTACATTTCAATAAGGGAGACTTGAAAAACCAGTTTGTGAACCACAGGCCAATAGAGCTCAAACTACCAATGTGGCAGAACCCTTCTCAAATAAACTAGAGAAGATGCTGGGATTTGCCCTGCCAAATTAAACTAAATTACATTTTTTACAATCGCTAGGCCACATTTCTCAATACTTTGGTCATTTTCAAAACTTGTTCTCCAAACCAACTTTCTGCTTCACAGCAGTTATTTCACATTCAAAATCCACAAAAACTAACAAAACACTTAATTCATGTCTCAAATCAAGTGCCAATGATCCACAGTTTAGCTTGCACAGACTGAAGTTGTGATCACTCTGTGAAGAGTTTTGAAAAAGTGACCAACATTTGTTTGACAAATTTGAGAGTGCCAGAGACTTTAACTAAGGAGAATATTCTGAGCACACTGTGTGATGTTATTGAGATCTTTTATGAAACTTTTTAGAGGTGACAAAAGTGAGAGTTCCAGAGTATCTAGCTGAAGAGTCTGAGCACAGCGTGCGATACTGTTGAGATCCCTTCTGAAACTTTAGAGGAGACACATATGAGCAATCCAGTCTCTCTAGCCAAGGAGACAAATCAGAGCATAGTATGTGATGTTGTTGAGATCTCTTATGAAACTTTAGTGGAGATAAACATGAGAGAATGTCATTTTTGTCTCAGGATAAACATGTGAGAAGCAGGAGACTTAGCCTTATGTCTCAATTTGATGTTCACTTGATCTCATTTCTGTCTAGGAGAAAGATGTGAGTTGAGAAGGAGATCTCAGGTTTGATTTTCCTTTCCTCTAGGTTGGCCTTTGGTTCACAAACTGGGTTTTTAGGGCCCTATAAAATCTGTTTTATTTTTTCCCAAATTCCGTTTTTTCCGTTTTAATTTTTGCAGATTCCTTTTTTTCCGTTAAAATGTTTGGTAATTCAGTTTTTTTACCCTTTACTGTAATTTTGGTGAAAAAAGAGTTTGCTTTTAATGTTAATATAATACAACATAAAACAAAAAATAGGAATGACCTTAAATTTATCGAGGTAACAAACATCACATTTATTTTTTAGGACAAATATGATATTTGACATAACACTGCACTTCAAATACTTCAAATATTAATGGTTATTAGCTTTAAACTTTCCGGTAAAATAAATTATAATAGTTTATATAAGTTAAAATGAAAGTGCTCCATTAGCTTTTTCTTTCAAGTAATTTTTTTTTAAAAAGAACTAAAAAAAAAAAAAATCATAATCATATTTTACAGTACTCTTAAGTACTATACTAAGTACTTAAGTACTAAAACATTTAAATTTGAAAATTAACATAAAAAAAAAACATTGCACCATGAAATCATGTAGTGAATTGTTCTGTGTGTTTAACAATCACCATTATGATATCCAGAGCTGTGAAAAATAAAAATACACGAAAACACAACACTGCCTGAAGTTTTTTCCCCCAACTTCAAAGGCCCCATTAAATGATTAAAACTAGATGCTTAATTTTAACTTTAAGGTTACTTATCATGTAAACTACCCATATACAGCATGTTAAATGCATGTTTGGAACAGACTAACAGAGGGGAAAACGGTCGCATTTGCAGCAGATATGCATTGCTGCCTAATGTGCGCATTATAAATCAAAGCACGAGATGACAGGGGTCGAGCAGAACACCGGAAAATCTGACAGAATGGACAATATTTGTCTGTCTGTGCAATACACGAGCGCGGCTCACGCTCTCCATACGGAAAGCTTCTGCGCCGCCTGCGCGTGCAGTGTGAAACCGCCGTTAGCGTCGAGTTTCTTAACTTTTTCGCTGCCGAAAGCAGAGCCGTGGAGACCAACTTCGCCATACTTTCATTGTTTTGAAGGGCGAGCTGAAATGACGGAAGGGGTTGTGTCGCGAAGATTTGCTTCCCCCGGTCTGCACTTTCCTCAGACATACGTTCTCCACCCACACGACACAGAATTTCATTACAAATATGTAAAATTCCGGGGAAATCTGCGTTAACACCAGATTCCGCGTTTATATGCAGATTCCGCGTTAATATGCCAATTCCGCGATTCCGTCCGCGATTCCGTGCTTGCGGAAATTATAGGGCCCTAGGTTTTCAAGTCTTCCCTCATTTATTATTATTAAAATGTAAATTGTGTGGGGGGTTGTGTGGATCTACTGTGTTTGTGGGCCCAGTTTACAGCAGTTAGTTCACCTACAAATGAAAATTAGCCCATGATTTACTCACCCTCAAGTCATCCCAAGTGTATATGACATTCTTTTTTCAAATGAATAAAATCAGAGTTATTTAAATTTATATTAAAAAAGTCCTGGCTCTTCCCAGCTTTAAAATGCCAGTGCCTTGTCGGTCCATAAAAGTGCATCTAACCATCATATAACTGATCCACACAGTAACTGATCCATAGACTAAAATACTAGCTTTCGGTTTTCAGTGCCACACGAATCACATTGCGCTTAAAGGACAACTCCGGTGAGAAATGACCCTAGGGGTGATTAACAGATGGTTATCGAGTAGATCGTTCTCTGGGATGCGGTTTCATGAAAAACGAATTTAAAGAGTTTTATCTCTAAACACAGATTAGCTTATAATGTTTGTCTATGGGGCATGGAATAAGTGAAATTAAATCGCTAGTTAATACCACTAACAAGGCTCAAAATAGCCTCACACTAACACGGCAGCATAATGAGGGTCCCTACATGCAAACCGCAGCATTGAGAACTTGTTAGAGTACAAACGGTTTAATAAGAAGATACTTTCTAAAGACATTACATTACACGTTTACAGACTGCAGCCATCTTGGAAAACAGTCTCGACTAGTCGAGCCACGAACGTTGTGCTAAGTGAGCTGATCGATAGGAATTAAGTTTGTGAAATCTAATTACATGGACTTTTTTTTCTTTTTTTTTCTCTACTGTGTTCAGTGCTTTCTTCCGGAAACAATGGCCCATATGAGATTCCAAGTCACAGTTCATCACTTAGCACAGCGTTCGTCACTCAAATCTGTTTTTAGAGATAAAACTCTTTACACTTGATTTCCATGAAAACGCATCCCAGAGAACGATCTACTCGGTAACCATCTATTAATTACCCCAAGGGTCATTTCTCACCGGAGTTGTACTTTAAAGAGTAACCCTTCTTCACCCATGAATCCTTGACGTATGTGCACTGACAAACGCAGAAGAGAGAAGATAGAGCTAAACAAAACTTAGCATCAGGGGTTACTCTTTTCATAATAACACTAAAACACAATTTCTTTCAATAAAAATAGTTTGTTTAGTCTATAAAGTTTAAAATATGGACATTGTTCTTACACAAACGTGCCACTTTGCTTCAGAAGGCTCTTCATTACTCACGTGCTATATGGGTGAACACCTAAAGCACACGCCCCAAAAGCTGTATCTCTGACAGTCCACGAATGCTAAACTAAAATGCTAAAATTAATACAAAATTATTTTAAAAAAAATAGGAAGTATCCCAGTAAACATAGTTGCTTATGTCATAGTAGGTTCAGTTAAGTGAACATACACTTTGAGAAAAAGTAACTTTAAAATTATTAACTTATAAAAAAAAAAAAAAAAAAAAAAAATATATATATATATATATATATATTAGGGCCGGGACTTTAACGCGTTAATTAAGATTAATTAACTACGGGACTTTAACGCGTTAATTAATTACGCAAAAAAAAACAAAAAATTAATCGCACTTATTTTTGCCCCGCGGAACGTTTTTCAATGAATGAGTTTTGACGGACCGATTATACTGGAACACCAACTAGCGCTCATGAGTTACGACAACAACCATGAAAACAACAAACCATAGTGAACATGAACGAAGAAGCTGATGAGACCGCTTTGCTTGGCCCCGTGGATGGGAAATTTAGTTTTAAAAAACGAAATGATGGAAGCGTCGACAAGAGCATGGTTGTGTGCAAGCTATACAACAGGGGTATCCAAAGTCGGTCCTGGAGGGCCACTGACGTCCTGCAGATTTTAGCTCCAGCTTGCCTCAATACACTGCTAAAGTTTCTAGTATGCCTAATAAGACCTTAATGAGCTGGTACAGGTGTGTTTAATTGGGGTTAGAGCTAAACTCAGCAGAACAGTGGCCCTCCAGGAGCAGGATTGGACACCCCTGCTATACAACAAGGAATTAGCGTATCACCGCAGCACATCGAGCCTCAAATATCACAAATATGCTTTTGCTACACTTAATGGCAAACATTGCACTGGTCTGCTGGACTGAAATAAATAAACAATATTTTGTTGATTAAGCTTATGTATTCAGTCATTATTCAATGGTATACTAAAAATACATGTAAAAAATTACTTCTCATTGTTCTCAGGTAAAATATTTATATGCGATTAAAATGCGATTAATTTCGATTAATTAATTACAAAGCCTCTAATTAATTAGATTAATTTTTTTAATCGAGTCCCGGCCCTAATATATATATATATATATATATATTTTTTTATTATTATTTTTACAGTGAGGACAATACAGTGTTATATTACAACTACTGACAGACCGTCCTGAAAAGCACTGTTTATTTCATGTGTATCATATCTTTTGTATTTATTTGTGCTTTCACCTGTAATGTGTTTGGGCTAGTGGTTTAGATGTGTTCTTGAAATTGGAATAGAGAATAGTGTGTGTGTTGAGTTTGCTGCTCAACCCCCCACCAGTAATTTACATTTCAATGCATGAAGACTCTCACAGGTGATACACAGACCCTCACTACTGTTACCTGTGTCCTAGACCAAATACACTGCCAAAAATAAATTGAAATTACATGATGAAATGAAATTACAATCGCTAGGACACATTTCCCAATCTTTAGGAGAACTGAGTGAGGAGTTTATAAATTTGCTAACCAACTTTCAGCTTCACAGCAGTTAATTTTACTTTTACAAATCAACTCATTCTTCCAGAGCACTAGCAGCGCAGGTTTACATCAACACTAACATCAGGAACATTATACAATTAAAATGTCTTTACAAAACTAGAATGACACTCTCTGCTGCTTATAATTCACTGCATGCTTACAGTACAGTACAACATTATTCCTAAGTTTCCTCTTTTGAATGGATGGTAATGGACTAACACTTGTGTTGGTGTTCAGTTTCATCAAAGTTGCTTTGATAGTGTTTGATTTTTTTAGCAGTATAAATTGCATTACAGTATTACTGTATACATGTTGTAAATTGCTGTCTCATTCAGTTTTGTATTGTGTTATTGTTTTGTCCATAAGTTTAACACTTTTAAAAACAGATTGTAAGGACGTGCGAATTGGCCTGTAGAACAAAGATTTGATTGGGTTTGTGTCAAAGTGAGAAAAGATTTCAGGTAAATTGAAAGATGTTGCCATTGAATGCATTTTGTGCTAAAGCAATGTTGATCCACAGTTAAGCTGTGATATAAAATGTTCTTTTACAAAACATTTCTCAATAATAAACACACTTTTTCAACTTTTTCAACTCTTCACAGAGTGATCACAACTTCAGTCTGTGCAAGCTAAACTGTGGATCATTGGCACTTGATTTGAGACATGAATTAAGTGTTTTGTTAGTTTTTGTGGATTTTGAATGTGAAATAACTGCTGTGAAGCAGAAAGTTGGTTTGGAGAACAAGTTTTGAAAATGACCAAAGTATTGAGAAATGTGGCCTAGCGATTGTAAAAAATGTAATTTAGTTTAATTTGGCAGGGCAAATCCCAGCATCTTCTCTAGTTTATTTGAGAAGGGTTCTGCCACATTGGTATATTGAGCTCTATTGGCCTGTGGTTCACAAACTGGTTTTTCAAGTCTCCCTTATTGAAATGTAAATTGTGAGTGGGGGGTTGAGGGGGTTGAGGAGAGAAACACACAGGCGTCGTGATTTACTATCTAACAGGGGACCTGAGTCAGTGTGTGTGTAACATAATCACTATTCAATAATGACCTGCAATTAATACATTAGAGAGCTATTTCTGCTTGATTTAACCCTTTAAGCTCAGGTATTGCTGTAAAAACTCTAAATCTTTGCAGTGTGTTTGTGATGATAAGAAATGACACAGCAAACACACAGGCGTCGTGATTTACTATCTAACAGGGGACCTGAGTCAGTGTGTGTGTGTAACATAATCACTATTCAATAATGACCTGCAATTAATACATTAGAGAGCTATTTCTGCTTGATTTAACCCTTTAAATTCAGGTATTGCTGTAAAAACTCTAAATCTTTGCAGTGTGTTTATGATGATAAGAAATGTCACAGCAAACACACAGGCGTCATGATTTACTATCTAACAGGGGACCTGAGTGAGTGTGTGTGTAACATAATCACTATTCAATAATGACCGGCAATTAATACATTAGAGAGCTATTTCTGCTTGATTTAACCCTTTAAACTCAGGTATTGCTGTAAAAACTCTAAATCTTTGCAGTGTGTTTGTGATTATAAGAAATGTCACAGCAAACACACAGGCGTCGTGATTTACTATCAAACAGGGGACCTGAGTCAGTGTGTGTGTGTAACATAATCACTATTCAATAATGACCTGCAATTAATACATTAGAGAGCTATTTCTGCTTGATTTAACCCTTTAAATTCAGGTATTGCTGTAAAAACTCTAAATCTTTACAGTGTGTTTGTGATGATAAGAAATGTCACAGCAAACACGCAGGCGTCGTGATTTACTATCTAACAGGGGACCTGAGTCAGTGTGTGTGTAACGTAGTCACTATTCAATAATTACCTGCAATTAATACATTAGAGAGCTATTTCTGCTTGATTTAACCCTTTAAACTCAGGTATTGCTGTAAAAACTCTAAATCTTTACAGTGTGTTTGTGATTATAAGAAATGTCACAGCAAACACACAGGCGTCGTGATTTACTATCTAACAGGGGACCTGAGTGAGTGTGTGTGTAACAATCACTATTCAATAATGACCTGCCATGAATACATTAGAGAGCTATCTCTGCTTGATTTAACTCTTTAAACTCAGGTATTGCTGTAAAAACTCTAAAACATTGCAGTGTGTTTATGATGATAAGAAATGTCACAGCAAACACACAGGCGTCGTGATTTACTATCTAACAGGGGACCTGAGTCAGTGTGTGTGTAACGTAATCACTATTCAATAATGACCTGCATTTAATACATTACAGAGCTATTTCTGCTTGATTTAACCCTTTAAACTCAGTTATTGCTGTAAAAACTCTAAATCTTTAAAGTGTGTTTGTGATTATAAGAAATGTCACAGCAAACACACAGGCGTCGTGATTTACTATCTAACAGGGGACCTGAGTCAGTGTGTGTGTGTAACGTAATCACTATTCAATAATGACCTGCAATTAATACATTAGAGAGCTATTTCTGCTTGATTTAACCCTTTAAACTCAGGTATTGCTGTAGAAACTCTAAATCTTTACAGTGTGTTTGTGATGATAAGAAATGTCACAGCAAACACACAGGCGTCGTGATTTACTATCTAACAGGGGACCTGAGTGAGTGTGTGTGTAACATATTCAGTATTCAATAATGACCTGCATTTAATACATTAGAGAGCTATTTCTGCTTGATTTAACCCTTTAAACTCAGGTATTGCTGTAAAAACTCTAAATCTTTACAGTGTGTTTGTGATGATAAGAAATGTCACAGCAAACACACAGGCGTCGTGATTTACTATCTAACAGGGGACCTGAGTCAGTGTGTGTGTAACGTAATCACTATTCAATAATGACCTGTAATATTCAATAATGTAAATACATTGGTGTACCTGACAATAATCTTAAATGAGAGATGTGGACTGATCATATACTGTAATTATGAAGACACAACAGAGAATGAATTTCTTAAAGAAATGACTTTTCTGTAATGTATTAGGTATTATGTCTAAGGTATATTGTGTTTGTGTGTGTGTGTGTGTGCCTATTGTGATACCAGATGCCTGTGTAAACAAGTTAACTTATTTTAATGTGTTGACTAACATACTAAAGCACAAGAAGACTTGTGGACTAACTAAGTGTAGTGTGTTACTTGATGTTACATCTTGTAACTTTATTGCGACTGTGTAATAAATATATTTAAAAATAAATTAAAGTATTAAAGTATATTTTAGGTTACAAATAAATACTTCTCAGTACATTCAAAAGAACACAGTTATTATAAAAAGACATTATTACTTGACACATTATATAGTCTGTACGAAGCTTAACTGCATTTATGTTATTTATTTGTAAAGACATGTAATGGTGGAGATGGCATATATATATGCCAAATGCATATATATATATATATATATATATATATATATATATATATATATATATATATAAAATGAAAACAGACTTGACTGCCAGCTCACTTCACATTCACACACAGCTCCACTGCAGACTAATGGAGGTCCCCTGTTGGATAGGTAGACATCGGTCACACACAAACACACACACACAGCTCCCTTAGAGTCTATGGAGGTCCCCTGTTGGATAGGTAGACATCGTTCAGGTCCCCTCTTGGCATATTTTTAAAAAAATAAAAAAATGCTTATTTGAAGTTATATTATGAATAAGGACCTTAAAAGAAAATTTTGTATGTGATTTTTGTTTCTTCAAAATGACTAGAAACACAGGTCCCCTCTTGGATAGTGTAGAGTGATAGTCCCCTCTTGGTAATATAGACGTGTATGTGTGTGTGTGTGTGTGTATATATATATATATATATATATATATATATGAAGAAGTAACAAAGTTAGACATATAAGTATAACTATTTTAATTAACTAACTTTTATTAACTAGATAATAGCATAAGTATATAAAAGGAAAAATTATAAAGGATAATTGGGATAAAATTAAGGGAATGGTGTTGGCTCAGACTGAGCAGAGAGATAAAAAGAAAAGGGACAAGGAGCTGAGGGATTGTTTGAATGAGTTAAATTCAACAGATGAGACAATGGGAAAGGTGATTTAGCTGAAAACAGAAGGATGGAAATGAGGACTCATAGACAGCTGTTGCTAGAGAAAAAAATAAATAAATTAAAATAAATAAATAAATAAATACATTTGAGTGAGGTGAAGAAATGGAACAAAGGAAAAGCAAAAAAAAGAGATAGATAGACTTCATAGAGAGATGAGAAATAGTCCAGGACCAATTAAAGAAAGAAAGGGAGGAGCGGGTAAAAGAAACTGAACTGCTGATAAGCTTGGAAAGGGAGGAGTTGAAAAAGATAAGGCAGAGCATCAGTGACGAAAGAAAGAGGTTTAGTGAAGGCAGGCAGAGGAGAGTAAGTGAAGAAAGGGATGAGAGCAGGAGCAAGATGGGGGATGAGCCGGAAGAAGAAAGTTGTTAAGATGAACAAGCAGAGAGAGGAGGAGGAGAAGAGACAGAGGAGGATGTGTGTGGAGGAGGAAAGAGAAAGAAAGAGAGATCCAACTGAACAGATGTGAGTGATGACTACAGTGACTGCATTGACTGTTGGAGTGGAATTGGCTATGGGTGATGTCAGGATGATGCTTGGGAGTCTGGTGTCTATGTCAAAATTAGCAGCGATCGAAGATGATGCAGGAACTGTGGATGTGAGTAATGAAGCACCACTAGTCAAACATTTATCTGATTTGAGCATGGCATTAAAAACACATTACCCAACACCTGCAACAACCTACCAAAATGTTAAGTTCAAGATCAAGCCAGGGGAGCCAGCCGGGACACAGAATTGTCCCTCTGCCGTCGCATCGTCCCCTGACCTGGACCCCTGGAGCATCACCGGCCGAATGTGATTGAAATACAGGCTGAACCACTGGGGAAAAGAAAAACATTCATTTAAAATCACACAAACACACACACGGCTATAACGTAATTTTGAATACAAACGTACAAGGTCCTGGTCAGTGGTCAGGGGAACTTCTGCGATTTGTGACGCAGCCGTTTTATGCTCCTTTACGGCAATACAGGAGCCCTCTGGAAAGCGGGTTCTTCCCTGCCATTCCTCCACCTGCAAACACACAGACATGCACATTCAATGACAGGAACACTAATAAACAAAAGGTACAATGAACAAAATTAATAAAGAAGGCTACTAAAATACACGTACTGTCATATTGGTAACTACTCCAGGCCGCTGGAGGAGCTTGAGCATAATAATTGCCTCCAAATAATAGAGGATTAGAAGGCGGTCGCTCTTCTCAAGCAGCTCCCCGGAAACGGCTGCTGGACCCTGTAGTTTCCCTATTAGTGCCAGGAAGTCAGTTTTTGCTAAATCGAGGATCGCCACACAGTCTGCTGGCAGCTTCTCCTTTCCGTAACCCCGGTATCTGAGAAATAAAATAGTAATGTTGAGCTCACCTGTGATTTACGTGCAATCGTTAAAAAGGAGTGATTTTTTCTTTTTTTTAAATACATACCGTTTTTGTGTCAGCTCCTTATTTACTTTTTTCGACATACCCGCCCGTATGCCGTCCAAAGGATCAATAAAGTCTTTACAATCCATGTAGAGAGTTTTGTCCTTGCTTTGAAGGCTGGTGGAAGTAATGGTGTACCTCATGAACCTTAAAGAGAGAGAAAGAAATGATTGTTACAGCCAGAAGACAGCCTATCTGATAATGATCAGTTGACAGTTGCGTGATGTGTGTTTGTTACGTTAAACAGTCCTCACCTCTTGAGACTCTTCCAATAATTGAGCACTGTCTGTTTGGCGAGCTGGGTGTGTGTGAGTACATTAAAGTACTCTCGCACCTTCTCCACTTCTCGAACAAACGACAGGCTCGGCTCATTAGGGTCCATGAAGAACATGAAGCGGGACACATTTTCCACCTGTAATTATACATTACACATTAAAAATCTGCAGGGCTGAAAGTGAAACAGGTTACCATGTGACCACAACACACATTTTATGGGGGGGAACCAAACTACATTTTGGGAACACTTTATTTAACAGTGAGTACCAGTAAATTATGCATAATTAAATGCAAATAAACCTCATCTAAATCCTAACCCTGCCCTAATACTATAAGTAAATGTGTTAATATTACACTGTACTTACATATATAACTACACTGTAACAATGGCACCTTAAAATTGAGTGTAAACTATTTTTTCTTTAAATTGATTTATTTATTTTTCTGTGTGTGTATGTGTGTATGTTTGTGAGATATATAAAGCTATCTTTTCTTTTCAATTACCTCTTGTTTGCTCCGTTTGTTTCCCAAGTCCACACTCAAGTAGACAAAGAACCCCTGAAGCAGAGGGTGGGCGATGGAGTGCTTCTTATAGAGGCCCTTTCTTGCCATCTCCACCCGAACATCAGAGGTCCAATTCGGCCCCCCAGAGCTGAAATCAAATAAACCAGGTGGTCATATGATTGTGCATATGTTCACAAGTAATGATGTACAATCGCTGCATCTGCTTTCTGTGAAGGATGTAGTGAACCTTTACCTCTGATAGTTCTCCTCAGAGCTGTCATCAGATACTGACTCTGGTTCTGGCTCCAGAGCCGCTGGTGCACGCTCAGCATCCGGCGTGGCACGCTCAGCAACCCGCGTGGAGCTCTGAGGAATGCAAGTTGGAGCAGGATGGAGGGGTGGAACGTTCCTCACTACCAAGCCTTTCCGTGTCATTTACCTCCAACAAGCTAAGAAAAGAAAAACAGTGAATACACATTTGATGGAATATGGAGTATTGTACTTCAAGAGGACAGTGTAGTCAGGTATAATGGTTAATTACACACCTAGCCAGAGGATTAGCAGCTCCGCAAATCTCACGAACTGTCTGGTACTCCCAGAACCGGCCGGTGTGGGAGAAATCCGCCATTTCTTTTTTGGCCTGTATAACGGTCGCTCGGATGTCCTCTTCCGAGCTTCCCTTCATACAGGCCGTCCTGAGATGGCCAGGGAGAGTGCGCGGAGCCTTCTTGCAGTGAGGGCAGAGGAAGTAAATCCTGCTGTGGAATGCACTGTATGAACAAACAAACAAAACAAACGGTTATTTTAATACATACAAGTTTTGAAATGAAATGTAGTCAATTTAGTCTGCATCATAATAATGAAGAATTGCACAACAACAAAAAATAATAATAGTAAATAAAGTTTTTTTTTATTTTATAAATGTTAAATAAAATACTTTTTTAGAGCCAAGTACCAGCATTATTGTTAAAGGGATAGTTCAACAAACAAAACTGTAAATTCTTTCATCCTTTACCCGCCCTCAAGCTGTTTCAAACCTGTATGAATTTCTTTGTTCCAACAGTTAACCAAACAGTTGACTGAAGCATTTACTTCCATAGTAGGAAAAAACATATAATGGCAGACAATGGTTCTGGTAGTGAAATTCTTCAAAATATCTTTGTTTGTGTTCAACAGAAGGAAGAAATGCATACATGTTTGAAACATGAGGACGAGTAAAGGAAGACAGAATTTTCATTTTTTGGTAAACTATCCCTTTAAAGTTTCTTATGGAGAGATTCAGTTAGGTCTAACAAACAAAGACAAGGCACTTTTAAACCGCTAATGTAATAATACATAGGAATCACTTACCCTTCAGAAGCCATTGCAAGTTAGAAATAAACAGTTAGATGTTTTCAAACAATTGGTGAGGTAGAAGTTATTCCGCTGACTGTTTGTAGCGATGTGTTTTTCTCTCCCTAGAACAGGTATAGTAAACCTGAAGTTCTGTTCAAACTAGCCAATGAGATCGCAGTTTTGCACCGTAGGTGAGAATGGCCCATCGAGCCATCGGACAATCTAAAAAAACTGGTTTTAGTCAGTGTAACGAGTTCGTAGATGGAAGGAAGGAGGCGGGAACCGGCGAGCGTTCAACAAACATTTATTAAAAATAAATAAACAAAACGAAAGTAAAACCGCGGACAGCCCCTCACGGACAACTGCCCGCAAACACACACAAAATAAAACGTGGGCAGCCCCTCACGGACAACTGCCCACAAACAAAACATAACATAACATAAAATCCAGGCCTGGTCCTCTCTCGTCTTCCGCAGCTCCTGCTCCTCCTTATATGCTCCCGTCACATGGCCGCGAGACGAGACCGGTGTGCCACGCAGCTGGCACTCGTGAACGTTAATCACCGGCCCGCTCTCGCGGTCCCTCGCCCCGCTGCCTGTCACACCACAGTCAGCTCTCAGAAAAAGAAGTTTTTATAAGTTTCAAATTAGTTAAAAATAAGTAAATGTGATCAAATATTTGTAATCTGAACATAATGAGTTTTATTTTGATAGGAAACATGAAAAATTTTACATAAAGGAAAGAAAAATAAGGGGCAATTTTTTTTTTTTTTTTTGCTGAATGTGTTTGTATCTGCTGCTTAAGCAATGATTGACCCCCACCTACTCTCTCTCTCTCTCTCTCTCTCTCTCTCTCTCTCTCTCTCTCTCTCTCTCTCTCTCTCTCTCTCTCTCTCTCTCTCACACACACATTGAAATGATAATAAGTTTGGACAGTGCTAGTAACAATTGTTGTTAGAGACACAGAAGCACTTGGTAAATAAATATATTTACAAAAAAATGAAAAGCCATACTATCGATGAGTTATTTGAAACTTTTATTTCAAGTTTAAAGATATAAATCAGTGATCTCTCATCCTCCTGGCTCACCTGGGACGGCTCTAGGTGGACCTTGCAAAATAAACATCCATGTTGTACCCATGCCAATGATATTTGGGTATATATAGGTTAGGTCCAAATTGAACCCATCTTCCTGACTCCTGTTTTTAATTTGCAACAACATATTTTGTATTATTAAATTATATAAAAAAAAAATGATTAAGTGGATCTGTGAACCTGGTGAAGAGGTGAACCTCTCTGAGGTGCTTACTAAAAATAAATGACAACAACAAAAACTTTATTCACCATAGTGTTTATATTCGTTCAGAATGCTGAATGTGTTTGTATCTGCTGATTAAGCAACTCAACTCTCTCTCACACACACACACGCACACACACGCACACACAGTCCATTGAAATGCTAATGAGTTTGGACAGTGCTAACTACATTTTATAAGAGAGACAGAAGCACTTAGTACATGTTGCTCCAGTGCAAACTTATAATGTTGCAATTATATTTAAAAAATGAGAAGTCAAACTATCAAGGAGTTATTTGGAGCTCTTATTTTAAGCGTATCAAGTCTATTGGTACTAATAATAGAAAGAATTAAATCAAACAATTTATTAAGGTAAATAATTAGGTTACCCTTTTAGCATTTTGAAGCATATTTTGCCCCCTTTCTGTGAGCTTCAGCCAGGACCATCAAAATAATTAGGTTACCACTCGTTTTGTTTTGAGAAAACGAGAAAAGTTGAGGTCTTGATATTGTGCAATTGTGTTATTAAAGATTATTAGAATCATTTAAAGAAGGGGGTTACCATTGTAAGGAAGAGTTGAGCATTTTTTTTTTGTAAATATATAAAATAAATAATTTTTCAAACTTCTGGTACTGACTGGTATCGTGTATAAACTGCTGGTGGGGGAAATGTGTTAATAATATGACTAATTTATACTGAATAATTGCTATGGTAGCAGTGCCGGTTCTAGACATTTGGAGGCCCCGCACCCCCAATTTTTTTTTTTTTTTTAAACACTTAAGACCAATATGATTCCTAACCTTTTTATTTATACATTAAAATTAAAATTTAACATATTTTTACTTACACACTTAGCGTGTTGTTTCATAAGTAGCCTTCCATAAAAATAGCTACAAAAGTAAAAGACAAGATGTTTGTATTAAAAGTTAAAAAGCCAACACACTACTACATTTTTTAAATGTTTCAAATAAAGGATCACATATCTTTGGGTCTATTATCTATATTATGCTGATGATTAGATTATACCCTGACATCAGTAGTAATAGGATGCACCTTATGACAAAAAGATTTATGGCTTTGACCTTTTGACCTTTTGCCCGATTGAACTTCCAGGGGTCACGGTCATGGAGGGGTTTCCGGTATGATTTATGACGTGACCTTTTGACCTTCCGGGGTTCATGGGGATTACGGGTATAATTTATGACCTGCCCTTTGACCTTCCGGGGTTGATGGGGATTACCGGTGTAATATATAATGTTTTTGACAGATGTTTTTATCCTTTGAAGTGGGTATGATAAAGTTTTTATCCTTTGAAGAGGGTATAATATATGATGTTTTTGAAGTCGTTAATAATATATGAAGTCGTTAATAATGATAATATATGTTGTTTTTATCCTTTGAAGAGGGTATGATATATATTTGTGACGGAAAGTTTTATCCTTTGAAGTTCGGGCTATCAGGAACCTCCTCCTCCTCCTCATTCCGTAGCAACGTATATAAACTGATCGATGTGTAGTCTGTTCTACAAAAGAGAATCATGAGCTACATGAGGATGGATGGTTTATCCCCCCGTAAATCGCCGGAAAGACTGCCTAGGGCACCGAGAAAACCGTACGGTCACGTCCGTCTGACAGATTTTCTCCACGAAGTTACCGAATGGAAAACAGCTGAATTTAACATGGGCAGCGGACGCGTATTCGGGTACAGATTTCATAAACCGACACGTACTGTTACGCTCTACACTACCGACAACCATGGAGAGTTTCAGGCCGTGGAAGACCCCTGCGTTGTATTTCCTGAAAAAGACTGGAATCTTTTTTACAATTTTGTCTGGAGGGATCTGAAAGACTGCGGTGAAGAGCCTTTGTACGTTGCAGAGTGGGACAGTGTAACCCCGAATGTCCGGTACCGTGTGGTGGGTGATCACACTAAAAAGATGGTGAAGGAATCTGTTTACATATTCTGCTGTAAAGAGAACACGAAACTCAGCAACGTTCGAGCGAGGGCTGTCATACCTACCGAGCATAACGATCTGTTTGAAATGCAATTATTGTTCAGCTGGGGCGATATGGATCTGCTGAAAGATATTTTCCCGAACATAAACAAAATGTTCAAATGGTGTGACATGCATGACGGATACAGCAAAGTTAAAGTGCAGCTGTTCCACCCCGACAAATGCGTGCGCAGCAGCACTGAAGCTATAGCGTCCACGCCCATTCACTACGCGCATCAAAAACCTCGCCGCAGAGACCCACCCATGCGTCATTTATAAGTCATGACTGAAGAAGCATCATCAGACCCCGCTCATGTCTGTAGCTGCGGTATCTCTTTCGGCAGCATTCTCGACCCTCCTGATGACAACGCGTGCGACCATAGTCTAACTTTCTCCCCCGAACCACCGGACCTCCACAAGGACTGGCTGGATAAATTCGCTTCGGACATCGGATCACACAACCTGACTTACCTCTCCGCTGATAAAGGCTGTTACGACGCTACAGACGGATGTTTCAGCGACGTCGGATTCAAAATCATAAAAGCCGCGACCGTGCTGCTGCTGGAGCATCTCATCGCCGACAAGCTTAAGGACGAATGCCAGGGTTGTGCGATTAACCATCCTAGCCAGCTGCAGCATTCCTGCCTGTTTGACCCACCCAACTTCTTCTTGGACACACACTTTGACGAGCTATCAGGCAAGTTGTTTAAACCCTTCTTTCACGGCATCATCACTATTCTCCTGAACCGCTGCGGGTTAAAATCTAACCCTCATCGTATTCAAGGAACAGTCGGTACTATCCTGCACGAATTGAAAGACGAGCCGTTCATAGCGGCCAAGCTAGAAGAAATCAGGGGGAGACTTCTGGACGCACCCTGCAAGGATATAGTCTACGACGTGGTTGATCTCTGGGAAGGTCTTTCGATTGTGAATGGCTAGCGATCAAGATCCCTCCAGCATGGGTGCGAACTGCAGCCTAAAGAGTTGTGTGGAATTCATGTTTAAAGATCATTACAGAAACCAGATGAGCAATCTGTTGCATAAGATTATTGCGGATGCATCCAACCCCGGATTTCCAATTGACACCGACACGAGGCATGAAGCAAATCTCAAGAAAAATATGGTGTTAATTAGAGGAATGCCTAATTCATGGGATGATTTGACGGACAAATGCGCAGACGGTACCAAACCACCCGATGTCATGATGAAAGAGGTTCTAGATATACTGTTTCAATCGCAGTCTGAGATTGGAATCACAGACCTGTTGTGTTCCTGTACCTATGTGGCGGACGTATGTTCTACACTGATATTGAGTACACGCGGGTATGATGAAAATGATGAAAATGAATTAGCCAAAATTGACGAAATGGAAAACATTGTTGAGAAAATTGTCGCAATGTTTATCGATTACATCCTAGCCCAAAACATGATGGCCTGCAGAGATTTTCTTTTCTGGTTAGACTTTCATTGATGTGATTATTACCATCATAATTTTTTACTAGCCATTATATCCTGTAACAATATTATATTCATATTTAACTTACTTTGTATCCCGTAAGTTATTACTTAGATGTTGCTATATTAACATCATTATATCTGTTTTTTATGTACTTGGATTACATGATCTGTTATTTCATTGTATCCATTTTACTTTTGTATTCTGTAACTTTTTTAATAAAAGATTGATTCAAAATCATTGTACGCATTATTCTTTTTGCAACGGCTGAAACGACATCATGTCGGAGCTCATGAAAAAGACTTATTATACACCATCCAACCCTGGTTCTTTAGGGGGTAAAAAGCGATTAAAAGACGCCGTCTTAAAAGATAGCGGGGTTCGTCTAAGCGATAAAGAGGTTTCAGAATGGTTGGCCGGTGAGGATGCTTACACATTACACAAAACAGCTCCTATAAAATACAAACGAAATAGAGTGGTTGTGTACGGGGTCGATACGCAGTTCCAGGCCGATCTTGTCGATATGACCGCCTACGCCAAGGATAATGACGGTAATAAATTTCTGCTGACCTGTATAGACGTATTTAGCAAGTACTCGTGGGTTCGAGTGTTGAAAAATAAGAGCGGCATTGAGGTTACTAAAGCTTTCAAGTCTATACTCGACGAGGGGCGTGTACCTCAGAAACTGCAGACGGATCAGGGAACGGAGTTTTTTAACAAGCATTTTCAAGATATGATGAAAAAGCACGACATCAATCACTTTGCTACCGCCACGGATTTGAAAGCCAGCGTTGTGGAACGGTTTAATAGAACGTTAAAAAGTCGCATGTGGAGATTTTTAACGGCTACAAATTCGCGCAGATACGTAGATGTTTTACAAGACATTATTCAGGGGTACAACACGAGTTATCATCGAAGTATCAGAATGAGACCCGTGGACGTGGACAAAGTAAATGAGGATCAAGTGTTTCAAAACTTGTACGGCGATATAAAGAAGACCGGGGTTAAACCCCTATTTAATTTCAAAGTCGGCGACGTCGTTAGGATTTCTAAAGTCAGAGGTCCGTTCGCCAAAGGTTACGAGCAGAACTACACGGAAGAATTTTTCACCGTGGCCTCTCGTATCCCGCGACAACCCCCGGTCTACAGACTCACCGATTATGACGGTGAAGTCATCGACGGGGTTTTTTATGAAAAAGAGCTGCAAAAAATAATTGTTAGTAAAAACAAATCTTTTAAAGTAGAAAAGATTTTAGGTCAGAAAAAACAAGGGAAATCTACGCTTGTTCTAGTGAAATGGCTCGGATGGCCTTCAAAATTTAATAGTTATATAGATAAAAAAACTCTGCTGGACTTGCAATCTCCTTAAAACGATGCGTCGTTAACGGGGCCGACCCATACGGGACGAAGGATCGTCATGGATGATCACGGGTTCTACGTCACCTTGCCGTGCAATGCGTCGGCGTCGGTTTATCCTGAAAATCGTATAGCCTGCTATACAACCAGGTTGGCTAAGCCCATAAACTTGAAAGGAGAATGGGAAGTCGGACTCGCCGAAATCGAATATCCTAGAAGTTGGTACATCTTTAATGACGAAGATGGACATTTCATTCTACATAAGGCCCCGGAACCCCCCGACGGCACCTCCACACATATTGGTATTTCTATCATTTCAAAATTGAACATAAACGGCGGTTACTACGTAAACATTCGAGCGATCCTCCGTGCTATAAACCAACATCTCACGCCCTCGGCCGTATTGCATCACGACGAATTAAAAAACAAGGTCTATCTGGTAGCGAAACCCAACATTTCGATGAGTTTCCGGGGGAAACTGGCCATCATTTTAGGAATGACGCAAAAACCTCTCGGAGGTTTAAGCTATCATAAAGAACCCGATTTTACTAAGACCGTCATCTCGTACGCGCCTCATCAAGCGGATATCAACGCGGGGTTCTACACGATGTACGTTTACACAGACGTCATCCAATATCAATCGGTCGGCGATTCGCACGTACCCCTCTTGAGATGCGTACATATAACGGGTAAAAGCAACGACGCGGTCATTGCCAGATACGACAACCCCCATTACGCATCGGTCAACAAGGATCACATCGACAGCATCATCATAGAGTTGAAGGACGATCAAAACAACGAGGTAGCATTTTCTTACGGGAAAGTCATAGTAAAACTTCACTTTAAACCAAAACGTATCCCGATTCTTTAAAAATGGTTTATTATACACCTAGAGAGACCAATACCTCGGACTATGTAAGCTATTACCAAAATCAAGCCGGTAGCGGCTTACCGGGGTATGCAGGGGGCGGGGTTATGTATGGGGCTGGAATAGGCGGTTTATTTAGAGGCCTGTTCAGGATGGCCATACCTCTGTTAAAAAGAGGATTTAGCATCGCGAAACCTCACCTAAAATCGGCGGCTAGAAATATAGTATCCGACGTCGTCTCAAACGTATTGACGCGGTCCCATAACGATAAAGCTCAAGACGGGTCCGGGCTAATGGTCATGGCCCGTAAGAGAATGTCTAAGCCGCCCGGTGTGAGGAGGCGTGGTCAATGGCTAGCACAAAAGAAGAAGAAGAAAGCGGCGAGCGGATCAAACAGGCTCTCACTCGCACGCAGAAAGCGCAAGAAGTCTGTTAGTCGAAACGTATCGATCAAGAGAGCCTCAAAATCTATATTCTAACATGGCGTTACTGCATCGCATGTCGGGAGAATGCATCAAGTCGGAGCTGGACTTATTTACGGTCCCGATGACGCAGACCGTTATTGAGAAAAATGGCTATTTAGAAGTGGCCCCTTTATCGGCCATATCCGACTCCGCTCCGTTGGAATTTTTTATCGCGGGCAACGGCGATGATTATTTGGATCTCAACAACACCATGCTCTATCTACGGGTGAAAATCACGAAACCTAACGGTGATGTGATTGCACACCCGGCGAAGGTAGGGCTGATCAACTACCCCGGAGCCACCATATTTTCACAAGTCGACGTAACCCTGGGCGATCGTCTGATATCTCAAAGTTCGAGCACCTATCCTTATCGCTGCATCATAGAAAGTCTGATCAACTACGGTAAAGATACTCTGGAATCTATTTTCGCCTCCGGCTTGTTTTACAAGGACACTGCGGGTCAGATGAATGTCCACGACCCCGCAGGCAATAACGCGGGGCTGACAAAGAGATCGAGCTACACCAGCGAAAGCAAGGAAGTGGAACTCCTTGTGCCCATACACAGCGATATATTCTTCCAGGAGAAACTTTTGATAAACGGGGTTGACATTAAGATAAGATTTATTAGAGCAAAAGATGAATTCTGTCTGATGAGGTCCGACGATGTGGCTTACAAATTAAATATAGTGGCTGCATCCCTATTTGTCAAGAAAGTTTCTGTATCACCGCCGGTGAGGCTGGCACACGCCCAGACACTACTCTCGACAACGGCAAAGTACCCCGTCGATAGGGTCAGTCTAAAATCATTCTCCATACCCGCAGGGGCTCGTGTTTCGAATCAAGAAAATCTGTTTTTAGGAACGCTACCCAAGTCTATCGTCATAGGTATGGTCGACAACGACGCCTTCACCGGCTCCTACACGAAAAATCCATTCGCCTTTCATCATTATAACTTAGAATTTTTAGCGGTGTACCTTGACGGACAGCAGGTCCCCACGAAGCCTCTTCAGCCCAATTTCAGCGATGGAATGGCGGTACGGGAATATTATCAGCTGGTGATGGCGACCGGGAGACATCTTAAAGATCAACCGCTCGCTATAGGCAGGAATGATTTCCTGAACGGATACACGCTTTACGCATTTAACCTCACACCCGACGAAGAGTGCGGTCAGCACATTTCGCTAATCAAGTCCGGGAATATCAGAGTCGAAGCTCGTTTCAGACAACCGCTGCCGAATACCATTAATTTAATCATTTACGCGGTATTCGACTCCATCATTGAAGTATCTAACAGACGTCAAGTGCTGATAGACTACTATTGAGATGAACACGCTGCAACTCACGGCCGTCATGGATAAAATCACATGCGGGACTCATTTTCTCGGGGTTCTACCGAGCGATCAACTACCCAAAAAAACCCTAAGGATCTTACCGTCAATGGCGATCATTAACACCCACCCTTCCTGGTTACCGGGCGAGCATTGGATCGCGGTTTATTTAAGCGAGGAAGGACCCACATGTTTTTTCGACAGCTTCGGCAACCCACCCAAAAGCCAGAGGTTTCCAATCACCATCAATAACTTTCTAACAGCCAATGGCTCCGCGGTATTATATTCCGACAGACGCGTCCAGGATTATTCATCGGATACCTGCGGTCAGCACTGTGTTTTTTCTATATCATTTAGCCAGAGGATGTGACTATAACCATGTGATGAAACTATACACCGATGATTACATAAAAAATGATAAAATGGTGTCCCTTTTTGTGAGGAGATTAAGACCGTATGTTTGTAATGATGAAATGTTTTCCTGCCTTCACTGTGTGCAGACACGTTTGGCATATAAATAAAAATCTTAAAACTATTATATTTGATAGTCTTTTTTATTGAATCATACAATGGATACAAAATAGAAGGATTCGTTAAAATTCCAACCATTGTCTTCGATCGATAGTTGGGGATTTAAACACAGAGTCTTCGGGCTCTGGAAACACAGAGCGTGAATATTTTCGTCCTCTTTTAGAAGGTCTGGCAAGGGTTTGTGTGGGGGAGTCGGGTTTAGTCTTTAGAGACTGAATTGCACCCCTCACCTGTTGATTCGGCACCGTAGAAAAAGGAATGTTTAATTCTGCAAAGGCGCGTAGAAACTCCGACCATCCTATAGGTCTCCTGTTATCCCGAACCTTTTGCGGAGCCGTAATGTTTTTTAATAAATCGAGCATGTGCGAGCCTTTCACGGCTTTACCCCTGAACACAAACTCACCCGATTCGTTCCACGCACTTAGTTCTTTAGCTTTGGACATCTTGTCTAATATGTATCTGCTGTTTTTCACACTTCTCGAAGGCACATTCTTCAGAACTTCATCCATCACGTGCACATCAGCACCGTCAACTTCAACGGCCGTGGTAGTCGGTAGCTCGTCTTTATTAGGGGGGTCCGGCAGGGTGAGCGTTAAAACACCGGCCTCACGATCGCCTTGTTTAACGACGTTCAAAAACCTGCTTAGGGTATTGGCGTAAAGCTTTGCTTTTTCGTAAGGGCTCAAATCAGTGCGGAGTAAAATATTTCTCATGGATCCGTCCAATTCGTTTTCCACCGTCTGTTGAATACTCTCGCGGGGGTTTTCAGTTTTCATCCTATCCAATTGATGTTGCGGGACTAAATACATCTTCTCCGCATACTCCATCCTATCTATTTGCTATCAAGCTCGAAAGAAATGGTATGGCCACGCTCAGGAGCGGCAAAAGGAATCCGCCCTTCTGGTTGATGACTCGTTTCTTGGCCTCTATGCCTATTTTTTTATCGGCGACAAATTTAATTTCGGCTTTTCTCTTTTTCAGTTTTCTGTACTGTTGACGGTTGACCGGAATCGTTCCGTAGAGAATGTTAAGAGCCACTTCACAAAGGGATAAAATGAACTCGTCGGACGCCGATTGTAAAATACGTCGCCGTTGTTTTGGAGAAGCTTTATGTAGTAGCTTTAACACAGGGAGATGTTTACAAAGTCTGGCTGACATGTTGATCACGTTCTTCTTTTTTTCGGGATATAAACCACTTGACGGTCGGAAAGCAATCCTGTTCTGAGACGGTACTGCTCGGGAGTTTTTGCTTTATAGTCTATCATTAAGTAGCCAAAAGGTCGGTTGACCGCGTCGTGATAGCACTCCATGAAGTATTTTGTGTTTCCGGGGTACATTTGACGCGCTAGCAGCGCTACTTGGTTGACATCCCGAGGGTTTTTAAACAGAATCATATAATTGGTGTTTAAACTAATGGTTCGGCTGAATTTACCCTGTACAAACGCGTTTTGGACTATGTAAACGCAACTTAAATTTCGATGATGAACAAAATTCACAAATACCCTTTGAAGCTCGGAGTTACCACTGGCCTGCTCCATCAAATCATCCACGATGAGAAGATTTGTTTTAGTGACAGGTAGCAAATCATCATCATTCAGACTCTCCGGTATTCCGTGCACGAATTTAATGTCATACAATTTCAGTACATCATCATACAAAGGTTGCCAACAATCATACAACCATACAATGTTTTCAATTTTCTTGGAAATTACATTCAAGCCTTTTTCCAACAAAAGTTTTACAAAATAAGATTTTCCAGAATTTGACGGTCCACTTAAAACAGAACTGAATGGATGTTGTAGTCTGAAATCAAAATAATCGGAAACATCCTGCGGTCGTCCGTGCGTCATCTGATCAGTAGCCATAAGGAAGTGTGGTGTAATCGGGCAAAAGCCTGCGTTTATTATACACCACCTTAAACCTTTTAACGACTGATTTGTTGTGCAATGTGAGAGTCTTTTTATTCCTCACAATGTTTTCCGTTTGAGCTAGGATGTATTCGCCACTATTAGGCGACGTCACATAACTGTCAACCAGACCGATCAGGGATTCCAGACGGATGGTTTGGGAATTTTTAGCATTCAGCGTTATACCCTTCGCTTTCATACACACCGTACCTTTGCATGTGCGAAAGCCATAAGATTTCGGACCGCTGGAACAAAACTCGGTGATAAAATCGTCATATTCGATTTCGCTAGTCAGCTCGCCTAAATGATCCCCGAGAGGCGGCTCCCAGTCGCCGGGCCTAGACACGAATATGACACTGTCTGTGTCCGAGTATAGTAGACGGTCGCCGAGTCGGTCCATCAATGCGTACAATTCCAGGCGCGCGTGTGTGGTAGTGAACGCGCCTATAAACACGTTAACATCGCGAGCCTTACAAACATCGTCTTTGAGCGGTTTATGCTGGACGAGCGCCACGTCGTCTGAGACGAATGAGAAATAGGACAACGTGTCAGTATTACCGAAAACGATTCTGGTGAAAACTTCGGGGTCGCTCACCAGAGTCGTTTGAGGTAAGTTCGGTCTTAAAGAGAATCGTCCCCACAAACTATTCAGAATTAATTTAGTGATAGCCCTCTGGGCAGCGTTGTACTTGATCTTTTCGGGGTCGAGTTGAATCCCCTCTTTTTCAAAATACTCACGGATGTAGGTCTCTTTCTCAGCCTCCGTGACAACGTTCGACGGGTACCCGGACGCTTGTTGTTTCAAACGTAGAAACGTTTTTACATATCCGTCAAACAACGTGTCTGACCGCTGCGGAAAATGCCAAACCTCGTCGATCTTGGCTACCACATAGCCCTTCTCGACGGCTTTTAAAAGCTCTATAGATACCCAACAACCCGACAGCGCTCTTTCCTCATTCGTGTGGGTACAGCTCGTGGTCTGGTTTTGATCGTGAGCGCAGGTTCTGCACAACGGAAACATCAGTTTTCCCTGACATCTGTAAGGGAGGACCGGGTGCAGTAATTTGCGGGAAGGGTACACGGTTGCTTTGATAAGACCGTAATAATTTTCAATCGGTTCAAAATCATTAAAAATGATCTGCGGGTGTTCGATCGGGTAGCTTTTCGTAGCCTGACAGAAAGGATATAACGAAGTGAAATCAAGGTAACGTATTTTCTCGTCCCCGCTCACTTTGTGATAGAGCATATAAGCATTAGTGCGCCCACCAAACAACGCCTCTCGATGTCTCAGTCTCTCTGGGGCAGAATAATTAGCCATAAATTCTATCACAGAGGGGTCGGTCTTTTTCATGGCGTTCCATTCGCATTCCCAAAGAACCTCGATTTGCAAACCGTACGCATTCTGCAGAATTTCAACCTTATCGTCAAACTGTCTCCTGAGAACCCCGTAGCGTACTCCCGACAAGGGGTGTGTCTGATGAGGTTCAAAGCGACAGCAGTGCCCGTGGAAGATGCACCCCGCGTATTCTAACCCGTGCCTCACACCGTCCTGCTCATAGTAGCCGTCTAAAAAGTACTTACCGATCGAAACTTCGCCGTGGTTTACAGCGTGGTGAACGTCTGCTTTTCGACTTTTCTTAACGTACTCGAGCCATTCGATCGATCCGTTTGAGTAGCACTTATTCTGACGGATGTACGCTTTGTTTTGCGTGAGAGCGAGCGTGTTTCTGTCGAGATAATGCGTTTTGCAGACCCCCATCGAACAACTGGCGATCGTCGTGAATGCAAAAGGGTCGAGTTTGGCGCATTCTATGAACGCCTCGCGGTATTTCATACAGCCTTCGCGTAATAAGACGACGTCGTTAACGCCGTACGTGTACAGTTCTTGCCTAAAGTCAAACCGTTCGCCCTGAACCGTGCTGTACCACGCGTCGAACTTTTTGCGGTCTTTATCCGACATGTTATCGTAGTTGTAGAACTTTTTGTCGGGGTAAGGTCCGACGTAGTTAGCGTTTTCAGCAATGTTAAACATGTGTGGAAAGTATGTTTTTCCAGTCATCGTTTCTAAGTCTAGCGCCGCGGGCATTTTTGCTAACGCCATTGGAAAAAATGCATAGCTATCGATATACCGCTGGGCAAACGACTCGTCGTACATGAAAATAATTTTACAGCCTTGCATTATGATCTCAATCCCGATCCCGGCATTGCAAAAATACTCGAGAATTAGAAAGGCGTCGAATCTGGATGCGTAATGAGCTATGAAGCAGTACCCGTTATATCGGGGTTGTCTGAAGCGGTCGATTAGCTTAGCGATGCAGTCGGTACCCTCAGCCGTAAATTTCTGGCCTTTGAATGTGATCGCGCAAACAAAATTTGCCACGTGTCTACCGTTTTCGTAACGCGTTTCAAAATCGTAGAAAATGTATTTCTCGCATTTTTCCTTAGGCACTAGGGGTTGTATGAAACATTGATGCACCCCACCATCCGCCAGTTCCTCTCGACAATGGACGCATTTGTCCGGGCTACATTTGTGGTTTGTAGCCTTGTCCCCCTGTTTAACGTCGTAACGTTTGCAGCATAGTTTACAGTATTTTATGATATCGCAGGCGGGGTATTCCTGACCGGGAGGTGAGTTTTTTTTTATGCATTTCGAAGCAATAGCTCGATTTACAGTAACGCGAACAATCGGGACAATGTATGGTTCTTTTAGGAAACCTATGACAATCAACGTCAAAACAGATATTACAGGCGTGTTTACATCGATGGGTTCTGACGCTGGTGTAACTTTTGTAACAAAATTGACAGACGTATGCTGAACCCAAGAAACCGGTCAGACTCAATATCATGTAGTAATGATCGTTATCCAGATACAGGAACGCCGTTTTGGGGCGTGGTTCATCACAGGTTTTGTACGTTTCTAAGATCATGGCGTTCGATCTGTGAAATACGACGATTTTAATGCCTAGCGCTCGTTCAAACGCCGCTATGTCGCTAAGAGCGATCGGGTTGTGGATTGAGAAGCCGGCGGCGTTTTGAATGGCGGTAGCCAGTTTTTCTAACTCGTTCTCGGGTAGTTGAGGGTTAAGAAAACGAGCGATGCAAATAGAAAAACATAAATTATTTGATAAATTTGTGGGGCAAAATAAGGTGCTCTTTTTCTTTTTGATGACCTGACAGACGGCTAAATCTGTAAGTTTACGACGACCGCCTCCTTGTCTGTTCATGGCGACGGTGGCGTCGATCTCGACGACGTCGTCCGATAATAACCGATCGTTGCTCTGTAAAACTTTTTCAAATTGTTCCATTAGTAAATCCACATTGTAATCATTACCCGATGTTAAAACACCA
This sequence comes from Pseudorasbora parva, assembly GCF_024679245.1. Taxonomy (NCBI): domain Eukaryota; kingdom Metazoa; phylum Chordata; class Actinopteri; order Cypriniformes; family Gobionidae; genus Pseudorasbora; species Pseudorasbora parva. The sequence continues at coordinate 43,509,665 of NC_090185.1, forward strand.
CTGACGGGTGTTTGTAGAGCGGGTGCGGACATGGTCATATTGATCACGGGAGCGTCGCTACCGATTTCTCTAGCAAAGCCGACGATCTCGCTCAGCAAGTAGTGTAAGCGGGTGTGATAAGAGGCCAAATCTGTAGAGTTAATCTCTCTCAGATTCATGCTTCTTCTCAACGACACGCTATTGAAACGAGGTCGTGGTAAAACATGATAACCGTTAACGAACCCCCCTTCTCGAATCAGCGTATCAACGTCCGTACTGCTTAATCGAGTCTGTACGGCAGGGTCAGTCACAAGTAAAGCGTCGACATTACCTGAAGCTGCTCTCGCTCCCCCGGTCGACGATTGTGAATTATCATCGGCGACAGGCTGTTCTGTAATGTCGTCGTCAGTACGCGTTGGTAGTTGATTATTTAAAACGCCGCCGTATTGTACAACAGGAATATTGTCTATGCTTAGGGCATGATCGTACAAATTCGCGTTTGAATTTACGGCTAATTCAAAAAGATCCAAATCGGTCGAGGTTGATGGGAAATCTAGATTAAACAAATACTGTTCTAAAGAATCTGAAGGTGTTAAAAGATCATCCGGTAGTATACTTAGCATATCAATCTCGTCTGGTGACAGTTCTGTGTCGTCTGCGCAAAAGCTTTTTGATCCATCCATTTTAGATTTCAGACTAAAACATAAAATATCTCAGAATCATAGAGTATATGTGGAATGCATACATGAAATATCATAGACCATATGTAGAAAAATATAAAAACATACATGAAATATAACAGAATATAAAAATGCATACATGAAATATCATAGAATATAAAAAGCATACATGAAATATCATAGAGTATATATGTAGAAAATATAAAAAAGCATATATGAAATATCGTAGAGTATATATGTAGAAAAATAGATGGTATATAAAATCAATAAATGTTGGCTAAAGAAAAACAACTAAGGTATAAAAGTTTAATGGATTACATGTAAATGTTTACTCATCCATTGTATCATTGAAGACGTGAATAAGATGATGAAACATAAGTACCAATTCACGGTGGTATTGGGCTAACTGTCGACCCCTTCTATCAGATTCCACATCCAGGATTGATTTCATGGTATGGATACAGCGAAATATTTCGCAGTACATATTTCGAATGAAATCATCATGGCGGCGCGTCTCTAGACGTGAGGCTCGAACCTCACTCCCGCATGCATCTAATCTACGTTGAGTGTCGCGCAACTCACTACTCAGCTCAATCAATCTCCTGTTTGCGTCACGCAACTCACTACTCTGCTCAATCAATCTCCTGTTTGTGTCGCGTGACTCGCTACTCAGCTCAATCAATCTCCTGTTTATAGCCTCATGGCTGGTGCTAAACTGTTGACCTAATGTCTCTATAGAAGGTGTATCAGTGTGTGGGGTGTCAGCGGGGCTAGGCACAGGCGATGCCTCTTGGACTTCGATGTCTTGTTCCGATGGCGACTGAAAAGGATATGGGGTATGACCCGCGTTTGAGCTCGTCCAAGAACTACTGACCCAAGCGGCACGTTGAGGCGTATTCCAGTTAGCCGCGTCGTCGGTACTTCCACCCGGCCCTGCCACGTAGAGATATAACAAAAAAACTTAATGGAATAGTAGAAATTGAGTTTAAATAAAATAATGTAGCTAATCTCACCGTGGGGAAATAGACTGTCACAACTCAGCGCCGGACTGTTCTGCGGGGGAGGGGGGCAAAGCGATTCTCTGGCCTTCTTTCTCAAAGGCTCGTCGCTAGGTTCAGAGGTCTGGTCTAAACTCGATGTGGTAGGGACTACTTGATTCTCAGTGTGCTGCGGCGGTGCAGGGTCTGATCCGTCTTGGCTATCTGTTATGCTGACGGTCTCCTCTTCATCGTCTTCTCCAGTGAGGTCGACCAGCGGGAAGTCTGGTTGAGTTAGAAAATAAATGAAATCTAAAATAAATAAATAAATACGGTTGTTTTCTCATAGAACATTGAGAGATAAATATATACAAAAATATATACATAAAAATATAGCTGCTACGGTTTTATTTTACCGTCCGCAGTGCTGTCCGCATTGATCGTCTGAGCGGTCGCTGTAAATAAAAATAAATAAATAATTAAAGAGAGCAAGAAAATTTAAATAAGATCGTTTTATAATTTATGAATGAATAGAAAAAAGATCGCTGCTAGGTTTCAATATCCAAACCTGCCGGGAAAAAACCTCTGTTATGAATGGAAAACAATTGTGAGTCGTTTTATACGCCTGTTTGATGGCCCGCCTACAGATAGATGACGTATAATGGCTGAATCCTGAAATAAAACATTATTTTCAGAATGTTATATCACTCCGACGCACTAGGGTGAGCAATTTCACCATAACCGGATATAGTTTTAACTCCGGGGGAGTGGGTGGCGCTGGAGAGCCGGCTGTCGCCCGTATCAGCGATGTGGTGTGTTATATCACTCCGGCACGGTAGGGTGCGCAATTTCACCCTTACCGGATATAGTTTTAACTCCGGGACGGCCGGTGGCGCCGGAGAGCCGTAGGCGTTTAAGACGGTGACTAAAACATGATTTTATGTTTTTAAAATATACCGTAGATATATCAAAAACAGATCGATAGCCCTTGTGAACCGGATAAACATCAAAACTACTTTTGCTAGAGGATATCATAAGGTTTAAGAGCTGTTAGCAATGTAGCACGCGCCGCTAAGCTAAACCACGTTTTTCCTAACAGGGGCCGTGCTTCATAACCACGAGGGTAAACAGTAACGCTATGCCGCCTTAATAAAAAACAAAGATAACGCGACGGTGAATAATGATTTAGCGTAAGCAGAATTAAAAAACATAAATAGAATAGATAATCGCAGCATAGCTGCTAAGCGGCTATCGGCCGCTTCCTGTTAGACCGACGTTTTCATAATAAAAGTCCATTATAATCACGTACTGGTAAAAAACTAATTTGATATAAGATTTAAGCGGATAGAACAACCTAACCAAACGGTCGCACCACGTACGGATTTAAAAAACAAATAGTGTGGCCAGAATATGTCTTTTTGATATATTTTTAAAATGAAATCTAATTACAATCAGATTTACAATCTACATTAATAAGTTGCGTCTGTCACAAAATATGTTTTAAAACGTCATAGCGGTAGTACATTTATATTAAACTGATATGGATTTAAAGAGAGTATGTTACAGAAAATCATCAGACCATCAATGCATGCTTGAAATCCACAAATAAACCATTATAGCAGTAGAACGACGGTTAAAACAATAAGGCTGATTATACTTATAACAGATAAAACATGTTAATAACCAAATTGTATGTTCAAAGCATTATAGCATTAAATATAAAGAAAAAAATTACATACTGTTTTGCATTTTTGCTGAGAGGGATGACGAGCCGTGATGGTATCTCCAAAATAATATCAATGGTTTTCCCGGACACCAAGACAGCTTTATTTATATGGTAGATAAGGTATTTTGTAGGAAAAAATACACCGCCGCGTCCAATAGATGGCGTCATTGCACTATGAATTTTCGTCTCACAGGTCACGACCTGTGGGGGCCTTACACGGCTTGCTGTCAGACACCCCCAACACCCGTGGATGAGCTACGTTTCAAAATGGGATAATTGGCTAGTATATTACCAGGGATCTGAAGCGGTATAGATATTTACGGCTAGCAACTGTCGCAATACACACGCACACACCACATCCCACGGGTGAGAGAGGCCACTTCGGAGACATTTGGATGCGTGTTAAGAAACTATGTTTTTAAAAAAAGATGTGCCATGTTAGATGCAGACTGTCTAAATATCTCTAAATGATTTTGATAGTATCTCCAAAATATCTATGGTTTTCCCAGACACGCAGACAGCTCTATTTATATAGAAGACAGCATATATTGTAGGAAAAATACGCCGCTGTGTCCAATAGATGGCGTCATTGCACCATGAATTTTTGCCTCACAGGTCACTAGCGTGTTGTGACCTGTGATACAGTGTAGCATATTTCACGGCATACTGTCACACACCCCCGACAACCATGGATGAGCTACGTTTCAAAAGGGTAGAACGAATCCGTATTTTAGGTGAGATCTGAAGCGGTATAGATATTAAAAACAACAAGCTGTCAGGATTGCAAACGCACACACCCGACCCATGGGCGAGAGAGGCCGCTTCGGGAGATATTCAGGAAATAGGATGCCTACATGGTATGGGAACTTTGTTTTTTAAAAGATGTGGAATGTTAGATGCAGGTTAACTAAATATTGCTAAATAATATCTCTAAATGCTTTTGTGTGAACCGTTTCATACATTGTATTGCTTTATAACCAGTGTGTTTTTTCTTCAACTCTATAAACACTTTTTGATACAATTTGCTAATTTTTGTGACTCCATTTTATTTAAAACTGAAATGGATGGTTCAGGTTTTTTTATTAAGCTATTTTTATAAACATTCAACTTTTGCGGGGTAGATTTTCGTTTATATTATTTTAAAAAACATATAAGACTTAACAGAGAAGGCTTGTGTGAGATACACTTCACAGTACAGCATGATAATACGGAATGAGGAGGAGGAGGAGGGTCCTGATAGCCTGAACTTCAAAGGATAAAACTTTCCGTCACAAATATACATCATACCCTCTTCAAAGGATAAAAAACAACATATATTATCATTATTAACGACTTCATATATTATTAACGACTTCAAAAACATCATATATTATACCCTCTTCAAAGGATAAAAACTTTATCATACCCACTTCAAAGGATAAAAACATCTGTCAAAAACATTATATATTACACCGGTAATCCCCATCAACCCCGGAAGGTCAAAGGGCACGTCATAAATTATACCCGTAATCCCCATCAACCCCGGAAGGTCTAAAGGTCACGTCATAAATCATACCGGAAACCCCTCCATGACCGTGACCCCTGGAAGTTCAATCGGGCAAAAGGTCAAAAGGTCAAAGCCATAAATCTTTTTGTCATAAGGTGCATCCTATTACTACTGACATCATAGCCTCCTTACGCCAATAATATCAGTTTAGATTTTTTTTTCATGCTCAATAGCGATTGTGTCTTTCTCTTCTACTTGATTTGTGTACAGCATATTTAAGATAACAATGCAATACACCATATCATATTAATATATAAAAACACTTCATTATGTTCATCCACTAAAGTGGTATCCTGGAACTGTGAATAAATTGAATAAAACAGCAAAATAACAACGACAACAATAACTGTACTGTGAAATTGTATTTTAATAACAATATAATACACAATATAAGACTCTGGTTCAGCTTTGGGGAAGTCTGTGGAGCATCACAAAACACTTATATGGATCCCTGCGTGCCCTTATTGGAGGAGAACTGTCAGAAGCATCCACTCTCTGTTCCCTGCTTGTGGACGCTGCACACTCACTTCTACAAGTTCAGTGAATAAACAGTAAAGACAGTGTCAAAGAATGATTGCTTTAAATAGAAACATTAAACAATCCATCCAGGCAGGTGACCCATCCGCCCATCTAGCCTGACCGACCATCGGAGCCCTCGTCCACTAGATTTCATTTAGCTTACCCTGCCCTTTTTGGAGGAGGTACATCAGAAACATAAACCGGCTGTCCCCTGCTTGTGGACGCTGCACACTCACTTCTACAAGTTCAGTGAATAAACAGTAAAGACAGTGTCAAAGAATGATAGCTTTAAGTAGAAACATTAAACATAACGATCAGCTCGTCCACTAGATTTCATTTAGCTCACTGTGTTTTTCCAGTAATATTTTCAACCAGACGCTGCGCCAGGAAAGCATCCGCCGGAGTCCGCATCCGGTAGTGCTTCTCGGCTGTCTCGGGAGTGTGTCCCAACAGCCGAGCCACCGCATTCCGCTCCAACTCCGGCAGGTTTTTCGCAGCCGTTTCAAATGCCATCCTGGCGTCACCGCTGGACACTGGTGGCACTTTGTACCTAGAAATCAGGGCCACATTACAATGCAACAGAACAAGAGGAACATGTGTGTACAAATGTGTACTTTAGATTGAGTGAAAAAAAAATACAGATATGCATAATGGCACTTACTTTGCATGGAGTCTGTACAGGTCATTGCAGGGATTGTGAATCGGCCTTCCACTGCTTGACACACAGAATTGTCCCTCTGCCGTCGCATCGTCCCCTGACCTGGACCCCTGGAGCATCACCGGCCGAATGTGATTGAAATACAGGCTGAACCACTGGGGAAAAGAAAAACATACATTTAAAATCACACAAACACACACACACGGCTATAACGTAATTTTGAATACACACGTACAAGGTCCTGGTCAGTGGTCAGGGGAACTTCTGCGATTTGTGACGCAGCCGTTTTATGCTCCTTTACGGCAATACAGGAGCCCTCTGGAAAGCGGGTTCTTCCCTGCCATTCCTCAACCTGCAAACACACAGACGTGCACATTCAATGACAGGAACACTAATAAACAAAAGGTACAATGAACAAAATTAATAAAGAAGGCTATTAAAATACACGTACTGTCATATTGGTAACTACTCCAGGCCGCTGGAGGAGCTTGAGCATAATAATTGCCTCCAAATAATAGAGGATTAGAAGGCGGTCGCTCTTCTCAAGCAGCTCCCCGGAAACGGCTGCTGGACCCTGTAGTTTCCCTATTAGTGCCAGGAAGTCAGTTTTTGCTAAATCGAGGATCGCCACACAGTCTGCTGGCAGCTTCTCCTTTCCGTAACCCCGGTATCTGAGAAATAAAATAGTAATGTTTAGCTCACCTGTGATTTACGTGCAATCGTTAAAAAGGAATGATTTTTTTTTTTTTTTAAATACATACCGTTTTTGTGTCAGCTCCTTATTTACTTTTTTCGACATACCCGCCCGTATGCCGTCCAAAGGATCAATAAAGTCTTTACAATCCATGTAGAGAGTTTTGTCCTTGCTTTGAAGGCTGGTGGAAGTAATGGTGTACCTCATGAACCTTAAAGAGAGAGAAAGAAATGATTGTTACAGCCAGAAGACAGCCTATCTGATAATGATCAGTTGACAGTTGCGTGATGTGTGTTTGTTACGTTAAACAGTCCTCACCTCTTGAGACTCTTCCAATAATTGAGCACTGTCTGTTTGGCGAGCTGGGTGTGTGTGAGTACATTAAAGTACTCTCGCACCTTCTCCACTTCTCGAACAAACGACAGGCTCGGCTCATTAGGGTCCATGAAGAACATGAAGCGGGACACATTTTCCACCTGTAATTATACATTACACATTAAAAATCTGCAGGGCTGAAAGTGAAACAGTTTACCATGTGACCACAACACACATTTTATGGGGGGGAACCAAACTACATTTTGGGAACACTTTATTTAACAGTGAGTACCAGTAAATTATGCATAATTAAATGCAAATAAACCTCATCTAAATCCTAACCCTGCCCTAATACTATAGTGAGTAAATGTGTTAATATTACACTGTACTTACATATATAACTACACTGTAACAATGGCACCTTAAAATTGAGTGTAAACTATTTTTTCTTTAAATTGATTTATTTATTTTTCTGTGTGTGTATGTGTGTATGTTTGTGAGATATATAAAGCTATCTTTTCTTTTCAATTACCTCTTGTTTGCTCCGTTTGTTTCCCAAGTCCACACTCAAGTAGACAAAGAACCCCTGAAGCAGAGGGTGGGCGATGGAGTGCTTCTTATAGAGGCCCTTTCTTGCCATCTCCACCCGAACATCAGAGGTCCAATTCGGCCCCCCAGAGCTGAAATCAAATAAACCAGGTGGTCATTTGATTGTGCATATGTTCACAAGTAATGATCACAAGGTACAATCGCTGCATCTGCTTTCTGTGAAGGATGTAGTGAACCTTTACCTCTGATAGTTCTCCTCAGAGCTGTCATCAGATACTGACTCTGGTTCTGGCTCCAGAGCCGCTGGTGCACGCTCAGCATCCGGCGTGGCACGCTCAGCAACCCGCGTGGAGCTCTGAGGAATGCAAGTTGGAGCAGGAAGGAGGGGTGGAACGTTCCTCACTACCAAGCCTTTCCGTGTCATTTCCTCCAACAAGCTAAGAAAAGAAAAACAGTGAATACACATTTGATGGAATATGGAGTATTGTACTTCAAGAGGACAGTGTAGTCAGGTATAATGGTTAATTACACACCTAGCCAGAGGATTAGCAGCTCCGCAAATCTCACGAATCGTCTGGTACTCCCAGAACCGGCCGGTGTGGGAGAAATCCGCCATTTCTTTTTTGGCCTGTATAACGGTCGCTCGGATGTCCTCTTCCGAGCTTCCCTTCATACAGGCCGTCCTGAGATGGCCAGGGAGAGTGCGCGGAGCCTTCTTGCAGTGAGGGCAGAGGAAGTAAATCCTGCTGTGGAATGCACTGTATGAACAAACAAACAAAACAAACGGTTATTTTACTACTAAAGAACAATTGTAAAAAACAAAACAAACTTATTCTTTTTTTTGTTTTACTAAATGTAAAATAAAATAAAATTTTCAGAGCCAAGCTGCAAATGTGCCTGGCCTTAAAGCATTTTGTCACAGGAAAAAAAAAAGTGCTTTTCTTTCTTAGTTTTTTGTTGTTGCTTATTTCCAGTCCAAATATCAAACATTTATTCAATAAAGATCCATTTACTAAAGTACTAAAATAAAATTAGATGTCTTGTTTTCTGGTGAAATAAAAAAAGAAAACTTTTTTAATTTAAAAAAAAAAAATGCAAAATTGTCAGGGTACACTGAAAGAGGACTCAAATGCAGCAATGAGTGATCAGAAGGTTTATTAAATAAAATAAAACAAGGCAAACAAAACAACCCCGAGGGGGAAAAACAAGACTTGACTTGACGAGCAGGACACCATGAGGAATGCTTGACGAGGAAGGTTTGACGACGATCCAGCACAGGACTGCAAACACAAGGAGATTAAATGGGGAGCAAACAACCGAGGGTAATGAGAGAAGACAGGTGGGGCAAATGAACCAATAATCAGGAAACAAGGTGCGTGGGGTTAGACAATCGACATGAGAGCACATGGGACAAAGAAAGACATGAACATGTGCTCACACCAAACGTGACATGAACATGCAGTTAATGAAAACTCATAAACTGCATGTTCACACGAAACATGACAACAAGAAAGCATGCAGCAAGTAAAACACCAGCTGCATGCTACACAACACAAAACACACAGACAGGACAGCGCACACACACCACAACACAGAGTGCACAAGAATGAGCGAATGCTCATCCCGTGCACTCACAACATAAGACAAAACACAAGGAGCATGAATGTCCGAATCCCAACACAAAACCGAAACCCAACTAGACAGAAGTGCCGGGACCCGAACACCACGCCCCACACAGAAAATGACAGGGACAGAAGAGCACGCAGCTCGAGCATGCTCAAAGCTGCACGCTCAGACAAGACAAAATACAGGAGTGTCAGGACTCTGTCACCAAACCAAGAGAAAGCTAGACCGAAGTGACAGAACCCTGACACAAAATGATCTGCCAATGGGGGTAAAACAAATACAATCTCTGTTTGATTTGTTAAAGTTTATGTTTGAATTAACAGTTTTTTTTTCTTACCTCATTGGCAGATCATTTTGCTTCTCTTAAGCTTCAACTCACTTAATCTTGATTAATTCCCACGGAAAACAGGACAAAAAATCTCATGTTATTTTAGTTATCCCTTTTATTGACAAAATAAGTTCACAAGCCCTGGGGGGTATTCCAAAAAGCAGGTTATGTGAAATACCTGGGTATGTTTAAGGGTAAGTTCGTGGATAACCTCAACGTTCGGTTCCAAAAACAGAGGTCACTTTCTGGGTATGTATGTCACCATAGCAACTGACTCTCTGAAGATAACCTGCTTGAGAGCTGGTTATGTTTCAGTGTAACTTCGTTTCAGAAGGTTGGTGAGCATGGCGTGCTCTTTTGACGAGGATCCTGTGGACGTAGAAGCACAAATTATACGAGGTTTTTTTCGTCGGGAGAGGGTTATAAGACCGCGTATTGATGTGTTTGCATACCCTAATGAATATTTAAAAGAGCGTTATCGTTTTTCAAAAGATTCATTCGTTTATTTAACACGTCTTTTAAAACCGCATATCGCAAATGTGACAAACCGCGGCTCTGCGCTTAGAACAGAAAACATTCTGTGCATAGCACTTGGGTTTTTTGCGTCTGGCCATTTTTTTGTACAGGGTGGGCGATTCAGAGCATGTGGGAAAGGCAACTGTGTGTAGAGCCGTTCGTACAGTGTGTCTGGCACTTAAACAGTTGTTACCCACGTTTGTACAATTCCCTGGCCATAAACCTCTGCTTGTTATTAAAGACGAATTCCACAGAGTGGCAGGTTTGTCCTTTGTAGTAAAATATATGACGCATATGTAATATTTAGTCATATTATTAATATCTATACATGTATTCATTATGCACACACTTCATACTTCCATAACTTTCTGTTTCAGGGTTTCCAAATGTAATTGGGTGCATTAATGGCACTCACATTCCTATTAAAGCTCCTTTAATAAATGAGGGAGACTATGTTAATAGGAAATCTATTCATAGTATCAATGTGCAGGTCACAACTTAATTTTTTCCCCTTCTTAAAATCATCAAAGTCATTACTTTTTCCACTAACTATAGGTAATATGTGAGGCAACCCAAATCATCACCAATGTCGAGGCAAAATGGCCAGGATCTGTGCATGATGCCAGAATTTTCTGCGAGTCATCATTATGCCAGACATTTCAGCAGGGTATGATTTGCTTTATACAATTTTTGTTTTTTTGTTTTTACTATATTTGTGTTGTACACTTCAATCATTACAGGACAGTACAATGGTTACTTGCTGGGGGAAAGAGGATACCCTTGTCTGCCCTATTTAATGACACCCTACCCTGAACCTGAGCCTGGACCACAGACACGGTTTAACCTGGCTCACAGCCGAACACGGGCCAAGGTGGAGATGACTATAGGGATCCTCAAATCTCGGTTTCAGTGTCTGCGTGGGCTCCGGGTTAGTCCAGAGAGGGCATGCGACATTATTGTGGCTTGTGTTGTGCTTCACAATATTGCCACTATAAGAGGAGAGAGCCACCCTCCTTGTATTGAGGAAGATGGCCCAGAGGAACACCGACAGATTTTAGAGGCCAACAGAGACGGAAGACTGTTGAGAGACAGGATTTGTCAAAATAACTTTTATTAGTTTTTTTTGCACTGGTCTGCCAGGCAGTTTATTTCTTCATTTCCTGAAAAACAATAAAAGTAAAATTCATTAAAATGTTTTTTATTTTTATTGCTTTACACATACAGATAGATAGATGTATAAGGTCCATCTCCATGTCACTTTTTCTTATTTGTTTTTGAAGATGGACCTTATACAGCTCCTTTGCTGGCAACTAAGGTGGAAAAATGTAATAAATGAGATTGTTTGGTCAGACAATAAAATTCAAATATGGACACATGGACACAAATTCTTACCCTGCTTAGATTGTGTGCTGAGGCTGAAGGACCCTCATCTGTGGGCAAATCCCTAGGTATGTACTATGAAAGGACAATGACAGTTTGTTACTCTAATGCAAAAAGGGCCCATACATCATAATGGTATGCATCATACCTCAGTGGATCTACCAGCATTGTCCACTTCTGTCACAGCAGATGTGGTCTATTCATCATCAACATCATCATCTTCATCCTACAAGACAAATATTCAAGTATACATTATTTGGGACAAAAAACCTAAAAGAACCTGACAACAAATCACTTACAACTGTGACAGCTGTGTTCTTTCTGGAGAGTCCAATAACACAATCCGTCCATCAGTATCTATAAGAACAGACAACCCTTTAAATTCTCAATATTATCTAAGAAAATAATACATCATATGCAGTTAAATAAAATAAGCCTACATAAAAAAATGTATCTTGTTCAAAAAGCCTTTAAGTGAGATAGTAATTTATCAGGACAAAAAATGAAAACAAATCATAGAGGTAAACTTACATGTCACCCTTTTTTCACCATCACTTGTGGTGCATAGTATGTGTGATGAACTGCCCCTGGAATGCCAGCAACCACTGGTCGGCCTTTATTAAGGGACAGAGCCAGCTCCTCAGATGGGGTGAGGGGAGGTGGTGCTGGCCCCCCGTCAGTTAGACGGGCTTCAGTCTTCTTTCTGTTAGCTGCATGACAGAATGAATATACTAAATCCTGTTATAATAATAGTTCAGTAATTGGGTAATCAAATATTACCTTTTTGCAGAATGTTTTTGTGTTTCATTTTGACTTGGCTTAAAGTTCTTGTGGCTCCAGAAGGATTACACCTTATTAAATAAGAAATATACATTATTATTTCAAGCTAAAGAAATAAATGGCAGGAAAAGTAAATGCTTTCATAGTGATTAAACATATTCAAAAGGATGTATAAGTCATACTTCATTATTTTGCATTTCAATAAAACGGGAGCCAAAACCAAATATGTAATTTAATACACTCACGCATTTACTCTGTCCGTTATTTTTTGCCAAGCCAACTCTCTTGCTTTAACCGATGCAGCTGTCTTGCTTCTTTTTAATATTATTGGCTTAAACTCCTCATAAGCATGCATTAAAACTTCCAACTCCGCCTCTGTGAAATACGCCGCTCTCTTTTTTTTCACTTTGAGTTTCCATGGTGACTCGTGAAATCGGCGATCCATTGAAAATGTCTTTATACATGCACCGTGCACGCGCATTAACTCTGGGTAACCAGTCAGCGGTTGATTAAACTAACTCTTCTCAGGTGTTTTGGAACCGACATACTCATGGTATGCCTGTTTGGGGTAAATCAACCCAGAGGTTATAGTTTATCAAATGGTAAGTTAACCAAGCTTTCTGGAATACCCCCCTGATATGTTCATCACACAACTGAAATCAGCACTTGTGAACTTGTATAATACACTCATTTTCAAAGCTATTTATCCTTGGATTCGGAGCATGTATTCTTGGGAAATTCCCACTTCACCCGGCTGCCTTCTGGTAAGCGCTTCCGTAGCCTGATGGCCAAAACTGAGAGACTCAGGAGGAGTTTCTTCCCACAGGCCATCAGACTCCTGAACGCTGTCACTTAACAACATGTAACTCCACCTCACTCAGTACTAACAAACTCACACACTGATATTGCACTGCACTTTATTCTTGTGTTCATGTAACTACTCATTATAATGCTGTTTGCACATTACACTCCTGCACTTCTGTTATCCACGTATTTACTTTTATAGTCTCCAGTTTACTTTATCTCACTTATTTTATTCCACATCTCTTATTTCTTTTACTTGATTTATTCATAATTCTACATATGTATATATATAGCACCTTATCCTATTCCTATTTTATCCTATTCCTATTTTATAATTTATTGTGCTTTTTTTTGTTAATTGTTATTTGCTGTCCATTGAGCGGACCTGATTACATTTCACTGCCGGTTGTATTCTGTATAACTGTGTATGTGACAAATAAAACTCTTGAACTTGAACTTGAGTCGGCCTCTGCATACCTGCACAGGTATGAGGCTGAATAGGAGTCACAGGTGGAGGAGAGTCAGAATGCAACACAGCTTACCAAAGAAATGTTTAGGGCAGCTGTATTAGGAGGAGTTCCCAAAGCCATACAACAGGCTATGAATAATAACCCAGATATTCCAGTGGCCACAGAAGAAGTTTGGGTGAGGCATTTTGTGCATTACACAGATAGAGTGATGGAAAAGGAAGACAATGAAAGTGGGGAAGTGGAAAAATTTAAACTCCAGCTATTGAAACAAAAAATAAGAAAAAAATAAGAAAAATCCAAAAGATATTCAGATGAATCAACAGATAGTACAGCAAAAACTGGTCCGTCATCCGCAATGACAGGTTAATTGACCACCCCACAATACTTAATACAGTCGAGGGGAGGAAGATTTGGATACAATAGGGGGCGGGGACAATGGGGCAGAGGAGGTGGTTATGCTGCAGTCAACCCAATGGGGTGCTTTGTGTGTGGAGATATGAATCATTGGAGAAATTAATGTCCAATGCAAGGGGCTGCACCTGCAGGGGGATGGGGTCCTCTTAGAGGTGGCAGTAATAGTCGAGGCAGACGACCAGGCCCTAATGGTTTCCTTTCCTCCCCAGCTCAATACCCAGTTGAGAATCAGATGCCCACACAATTCCCGGTGTGGGATCTGGGGGAGAATGCGGAAACTTATTGACGAGGCCCACAGAGAACCTGCAGGGGGCAAAGGCAGAGGCCCTACTGCAAATGATGGTCAATGGAAGGCCACTGAAGGCCCTGGTGGACACTGAGGCCACATACTCAACTGTCATTGGAGGAAGCAGTGACAGCTGACATGTTGACTGACAAAATAATTGAAATCATGGGGTTCTCTGGGGAGGCAGAAACTTGGCCTAGAAAAAAAAAAAGGCTCCGTCATAACGTTCATTACTCCACAAAGGCCCCTGTGCCGTTGTTGGGCAGAGATTTGTTAATCAAATTAGGAGCCAGCATTTTGTGTTCACCCGATGGTATAATCATCTCCTTCCCAAACGGTACGATTCATAATTGTTCAAAAGAAGGGGTTGGTGGCAAGCCAAAATGGTCAATGGCTACTGACCCCAGCAAAAGAAGGGGAGGGGGCTGATATATACTGGGTGGAGCTGGACGTGGGGGTTAAGCCTGATAGTTTGATTGCAGCATACAACCTCTGGAAAGCCTGGATTTCAAGTTTAGAAACGTACATACCCCCGCCAGACCCTTTTATTGCACCCTAAATTATGACAGGGTGGGACATCATTTTAGTCTAATAGAGGGACAGAAATGGGAAGTAAAAGGACAAGGGTTATTGATAGGGAAAAGGGGGTATAGTTGGCTCAGTTTTACTAACTTCAGAACAGGAAAATTGGTACAATAACAGACACAGCAGATGACCTGTTATTAGCTGCCACAACAAGGAAAGATTGTTTAGGAAAAAATATATATATATTTGATATTAAAACAGCTGATGGACTCTTGCTTTAAGGTCAGTAAGTATAAGGTACAGGTGTGCAGACGGCAGGTTACCTTCCTGGGACGAACAATTGCGGCTGGGGGTAGTGGACTGTCGGCAAATCACAGAAAATTAATTTTGAATCACCCAAAGCAGGCACTATGTCCCCATGTATGCACTCCTGACTGAACCGCTAAGGCATATGATTAATGATGAGGGCATGAGAAATCCAAAGGCCCGATTGAAATGGACTACAGAAGGGGAAAAATCATTCATAGAATTGAAACAAAAGCTATCCATGGCAGCAAATCTACAGAGTGCTGATTACTCAAAGAAGTTCTACCTAGACGTGTCAGAATCAGGTCAAAGTGCACATAGTGTCTTATTCCAGAAAGCACAGGATAGCAGGAGGGTTTTGAAATACATAACTCTGCTGCTTGATCCGGTAGAACAGAGACAACCACCATGTTCTAGGTTTGTCGCAGGATTGGCCAAGATAGTTGAAAAAGTTCCAATATTGTCATGGGTCACCAATTGACAATATTGACCAGTCATTCTGTGGTGTGGTTCATCCGCTCTGCATCATTCAGTTTCTCACCATTGAGACAAAGACGTATGATGAAAATTTTGACAGCCACTAACATCAGCTATACACATGAGGGAGTGAATATGGCAGAGTTGATGTGTGAAGGGGAGTCACATGACTGCTCACCAATTACTGAAGTGGTTTCAAAAATTAGACCAGACTTAAAGGCAGACAAGTTGACAGAAGAAGGGGTGATGGAGCTGTTTACTGACAGCTGCTGTTACAGACATACCTCAGGGTCTTTATGTGCAGGGTATGCTGTAGTTGAGGCTGTGAATGATCAATACTATACAAGAAAATATCTGCGTCCACAGGCCTGAACTGGCTAAATGACTTATCAATTGAACTAATGACTATTTGTTCCTCTGTTAACAGATGTGCAGGGTTCACCCCATACGAGTTATTGACTGGCCGACAATTTCCGGGTCCAGCAGCAGGACTTCCGTGTGGAGATACACTAACACTGACTGCTAAACCATTTTTTTGACAAACTAACTTCTTTGATAAGTGTTTTTTCCCCTCAGATTTCTGACAATTCTGAGGACATGGGTTTGGCACCACAACTGACAGACACAGTAACTCAATTGAACATCACACCAACTCACTCTAACATACAATTCAAAACAGGAGACATTTTTGAAACACCTGAATCAGAGCCAATTGCTCATTGTATAAGTGTAGACTGTGCATTGGGGGCAGGGATAGCAAAACAAATTTGTGAGAGATACTGGGTGTTCAAAATAAAACAGCAGAGAAAACAACCTGGACAGTGTGCAGTAACAAGAGAGGGAGACAGGATTGTTTTCCACTTAGTGACTAAGTTCTGGTGTAGTGACTAAGTTCTGGTGTACTGGCTTGCCCTCGTACAGTACACTCACAGAGAGCCTAGTAGAACTGAGAGAGTGGTGCGTGGAGAACGGAGTGAAAAGTGTGTCAGTACCACGGTTAGGCTGCGGGTTAGACAAATTGGAATTTAAAGAAGTAATCAAGATATTGGGGGAAGTGTTTGAAGGGACAGAGATAAAGATCACGGTGTATAGCCTATTGAAGTAGAAGGGAAGAAGGAAAAAAAGGAGACATTTTTGGGTTCATTTGGTGATCGTAAAAAAAAAAAAATTAACATTTTTTTCCATAACAAATTATTCAGTATTTTTACTCATTGTTTTATATTGCTTAAGGATATTACTAATTGTTTTGTTTGTTATAATTTTGTGTCAACAGTGACCAGAGTGTTTCGGAGTTTCAAAGACTCATCCTCAACCAACAATGACAATGAGGCTGTGGGAAAATTGGAAAGTGCTGGGAATGGTAACCCTTTTGGCCATAATACTAGTAGGGACCATATTTGGTATCGTAGAAAAATACTATGAAAAGGAGGACGGTAAGAACAAAAGAGATAAGGTAACTCAGGAAGTGAACCATCCAGGGGGAGTAAAGCTAGTGTTAGAAAAGATGAAGGGGAAAGATGCCATGTGGGAATTTGACTTATGCGAAGTTATTGATTGTGAAGAAACTCCGATAGCCTGGAGGGGGTACGATGTATATGGTTGCCTATGGCCCTCTACCACTTTAGCACCATCTGGGCCATGGTGCCATACATGGCATGACATTAGTTGGTTCACCAAACCAGGGTTTGTAACGAAGGTACTAAGCTCACACTGGAAACCTAATAATATCTTATTTAGACTCTCCCTGTTTAGAGGATATGATGATGGATGGGACAAGAAAAAGATGAATAAGATGGTAATTAGACTAAAAGATGGAGGGGATGAGGTGGAAGGACTGGCAGAACAACTAGCTCTGACCTCATTAATCGCAATGCAGAATCGTATGGCCTTGGATATGTTACTAGCAGAAAAGGGAGGAGTGTGCTCTATGATAGGAGAGATGTGCTGTACCTTCATTCCAAACAATACTGCTCCTGATGGTAGTGTGACTAAGGCCTTAGGTTTGGGCTTTGAGGGCTTTGTCAAGGATTGAGGGCTTTGTCAAGTGAAATTAAGAAACACTCTGGTATAGATAACCCAGTGGACAAATGGATGACTAACAAGTTTGGAAATTGGAAGGGGGTAATCATTTCGGTAATTTCTTCCCTGGGAATATTTTTGGGAATAATTGTAACATGTGGATGTTGTTGTATACCATGCATAAGGTCTCTTTGTAACAGGATGATTGTGGCTGCAATTGAAAGGAAGGATGACCGACCTCCAGCCTATGCAATGCCAATTCTGGGAGCAGAGGTGGAATGTGATGATATGAAGAGAAGTGGAGATGATGTGATCTCTTTGATAAGAGATCAAGAGAGGGGATTGAAGGATATTTTCATTTATTTCAAGGATATGTTCATTAATTTCATGTAGTCGCATATTAGGATATGAAGTATTAGTCATGTGGCATATTATGATTCACAGTATAAAGTATTAAGTATACAGTATTAATTGTGTTTTTCACCATGAAGTATTAACGATTGAGTGTTGTTCATTATGAATTGAGTTGTTCTTCAATTTGCTTATGATGATTTAACTTGCAAATGTACAGAAGATTTGGGGAAGGTGCTGAGATTTTTGCAGGACGCTATAAAGAGTGTGAAACGAAACTAAGGATAAGGATAGGTGGTACGACGTGGTACGAGGTCAAGCAAGGGTTAGACAGAGGGGGTAGGGGATCTCCAAGATGGAAAATACCAGAGCTGTACTTTCTTTGTGTGTATGTGTGTGTGTGTTAACCTATTTTCATAGAAATGCTGCCAGGAGACTGATGACGCGGGACACCCCAATTGGAGGAGACGGTACAGAAGGAGAAGGGGATGAAGAACAAGAATATAAAATATGCATGATAGAGTTGTGAAATTCATCCAAGAACAGCCATAGAAGTCATCAGGATTTTCCTGATGCAGGTCTTTGCTGGTCTGGATCCTGAGCTCAGAAACGTTTTTTACTCGCTGTTACTTTAATATAAATGTATACTTTTGATTGATAACTCGACTCCTGGCCGATTATTGAACTTGGGGAGGACTTTGGGGAAAAAAGTCCAACACTGGCCACGCCCCCAACAAACTCACTCCCAACGTGGCAATGACCAAACAAATGCTAACTCAACAAATGCTAACTCCCACACACACCGTGAGAATACACCAAAACTAATAATAAACACCTCTGCACTACACAGACACACTTATCCAACAACAAATGAACAATCAAATGAGAAAAGTTACAAACACTTACAGAGTAGTTGTCTATCAGTCAAAAAATTGCTCCTCTCTAGCCAAAATGTTACAAACACACGAGGCTTTTAATACCTCGCTGGCCACGCCCCAACAAACTCACTCCCAACGTGGCATTGACCAAACAAATGCTAACTCAACAAATGCTAACTCCCACACACACCGTGAGAATACACCAAAACTAATAATACACACCTCTGCACTACACAGACACACTTATCCAACAACAAATAAACAAACAATCAAATGAGAAAAGTTACAAACACTTACAGAGTAGTTGTCTATCAGTCCATTAATTGCTCCTCTCTAGCTCTCTAGAATGTTGCCGGAGCATCATTGGGTGTAGAGCTTGCATTGAAGAATGGGCATTAACATCAAACCAATGCTTAAAGTGCAGATCTGAGTTCTCTGTGCTAAACATCAGCAGGGTGGCTGGTCTGTCAACTGTTCTAGATGTTGTGAACGAGTTAGTTTGAAATGTGATAAGAAAATAAATTAATGTGATAAGGAGCATGCAAAAGTGTTCTAGAGTGTGAAATTACACACAAATGTAAAATCCTTATCTTTGTTCTGCAGCAGAGTTTATACAATAAATCTTCAGTACAACAGCGTACCAGGTTGTACTTTGTTTTGTTTTTTTTGGTTTTTTTATGTGAAATTATCCCAACTTATAGATACTGTTCTTGTACTAGAATTGGTAAGGTGTTTGTTTTCCAGGGAAGAAGTTCCAGGTGGTAAAATCCCACACATTTACACAGCTGTGCATACATTCCAGGGCAAAGAATTAAGGAGCGTTAACTTGAAGATATTTTATTTGTCTTCTCTCATTGGTAAGAAAATGTATTCAATGAATGTGTGTTTAATAAATGTTTTGTTCAAACAAGTACATGCTTGAGAAACTTTAATTTGCTCAAATTACAGCTACTGGTTATACAAAAATAGAAATGTTTATTTAAGTAGACTTAATTCACTAAATTTGGTTCACAAATTGAGACCCACAATCTTATTTAAAAAGATTATCAATTAACATTTAAATTCCACTATCTTCACGAAGAGTGCATGGAGATACACCACCTTTAAGGATTTGAATATTTGTGAGTAATGTTAATAAGGCACATAACTGCTTCCTGAAAATTTCTGTAATTGTTGTTAATTACACTGTTGCAGATGACAGACAGGAAACTGATCAATAAAGGACTGCTCTGCATATGCACAGTCCTCTTCTGTTACGAAAGGGTAGATACCAAATGTTGTTGGTGTGGTCAGAGAGGATCCCATCTCTTGTAAATACATGTTTGCAGCGACTATGGAATTGGGTAGCAGGTCTTCACTTAACTTTTTGAAGCAACCGCCTTCTCCCAAGGTATTTGGAACGCCTCTCCCTGCAAAAAATTAAGTGCTTTTAGTTTGTTTCTCAAAAAACAAACAAGCAAAAAAACCTGGTTGCTATTCAGAAGACCTGGTATTCTGTGGGCATTCCATGAGTCCACTACTCTTCCTACACCAATACGACCTATCTGGCATGAGAGCTCAGACACACAGTAGCGAGTGGTGGGGTCCTCCATGTCAATCATTTCCTGATCAGTCAGCTGAATCAAAGCCTCCTTAATAGGGTAATTGACCCGATTGTTTATCTCCGGCCACATACGCTCAATCCTGTGGTTCTGATTTAAAACTTAAAATTACAATCTTTCAGTCGACCACTTTTATGCGTACTGAACATATGAATCAAAGACATTAACTTAGTTTACCACAGGGTTCAAAGAATAATTATTTAAAAAAAATACATGCTCACCTTTGTTGAAGGTGTCTGCTTGTAAGGCTCTCTTACTGTGTTATATCTGTATGCAGCTAGGATATCTTGCATAAAAAGACATAAATACAATTCTTTCCCACAGTCTACACGTACTTGGTCCCAGATTCCATTGGACAGAACAGCTGGTCTGAAATACAGTAAGGAAAGCGTTAATAAAAAATACTCAAATCCTAAAACCTTACAGTTGAATTTACTAATTCAGCTGTATTTTTTTTACTTATTTCATACTATTTACTTATTACAGAGGTTTTTCCAACTAACCTGTACACCTCCTCATAGATAGTAAGGTTGTTCTTGACAGGCATGGTTGCATGCCCAACGACTTTGTAGCTGTACCCATCAACTGCACATGTGTAACTCCAAACATTACGAGTTTCTCGTTTTGATTAGTATTGTATTAATTCCTCATACCCCAATTTTACTATACACATACTGTGCATATATATATATACACACACACGCACACACATGGGATATGAGGAAATAATACTAATCAAACAATGCATACATTATTACACAATTAAACTGAAAAGAAACAACACTTGAAGTAGGCACCTGTAAACGAGCTTGGTGGTAAGGTTGATGGACCTGCCTCAGTGCTGATCCAACGCGGCATTCGGAAACACGGAGTCCCTTTAAGGCCAGGTAGCCCGTCATCATTTTTCGGCCAAAAGACGCTCCAGTCTGTACGAAATATGAAACCGGATATGTCAAATTGCATGCGGACAGTATACATCAAGTAGTAGTAGTAGTGGCAGCAGCAGGATTATAAAAAACAAAAACAACAACTCACCTCTCGAATAGAACTGGCCACTGCCACCTCCAAATGATCATCCGACAGATGTCCTCTCTTTACCAGGTTGCGGTCCCCAAGGAACGTCTTTATGCTGGCCACAGAACGGCCTCTTTCAAATCCAATGGACGCCAAGGCAGTGGAAACATCAGAATACGTTGCTCCATTATTTATCATATTAACTATGTTTCCAGCGTGATTTTCCAGGACTGACCCCATCTTGATTGATGAATGACACCTTGTTTGTTGCAAGCGCCAGTAACCAGGGATACAGCATACTTCCGGTGTACTAATACGCGCTTTGTGCATTAAAAACCTCAATTTTTCGTTTTTGGTTTTATTGTTTTTTCATTTGATGCATCAGAACAATGTGTGATGAAAACAAAATAAAAAATATAAATAAAATAAACTGAAACTCGTTTTTATGTCCACGAGAATGTTTGAATATGGGATAAACTAACGGTCTCTTCGTTTTTTCCTTTTTAAACAAAAACGAAAAAACGAATTGTCCGAAGGTACACGGACCGCTGTGCTTCGTATTTGACCTGGTATCTCTCTTGGTCTTCTTTTTATGACCTCTTTTCTTCTTCCGAGTAATGTTGCAATCAGATGACTCTGAAGAGGAGCAAGAACTCAGGGACTCCTCATCAGTGCCACTGCTGCTGCATTCAGTGCTGGAGTCCAAGAGTTTCTTCACTTTCGTCTTTACCCCTCTGTCTAAGAACACAATAACACATTTAGTGAGACAAAAAGTCAAACAAGTTTAGAAAAGTAATCAGCATTTCATGATTGATGTGGAAGTTAAAAAAAATCCCATTCAGTGATTTCTAAATTATTTAATAAAACAGTCAATAGAGCAAAACAGATATCTTTCTAACTTGAGAGTTTTAGGACAGTTTGACGGAGAAAATCTCGTTCCTCTTCAAGTGCCTTTATTGCCTGGTCCATGACCATCAGCTTGTCTTTGTCCTCCAAGGAGGAAGACTCCTCATGTCCTCCTTTATAAACAAAGTAATATCAACAACAGATTTTTTATGAAAAAGTAATAGAAAATGAGCAGTATCACAGTTTTCATATATGAAGGCCAGTATCACGGATATTAGTAATTTATACTAATGTTTTGATGAAAACTAAAAAAGTCCAAATTTTAAAAAATTGTCAGGCTTCAAATACTAGAATTTAAAATAATTCTCACTTAAAAACATAATAAATGTCATATTTACCTGTACCTTTCCTATCATATACAAGAATTGAATAAGGTTTTAAAAACACTGCACTGCATAAATTAAAAATAGATGAATCTTAGTACGCTACAAGCTTTCTTTAGTCAAGAGCAATGAGTAATTTTCTCTGTTCCCTTTGTTCTTCGGTTAACTTTACTGACAGAGATAAATAGGCTGCTGCCACTAAGACCTGCAACTGCTGACAGGATCTCACGCATTTCATTCTCTCACTACTGTACTCTTTACTCGTTAGATTTAATTTAACTAATTTAAAGGGTTAGTTCACCCCAAAATGTTGACAACCCGCGTTCATGACACTGCAGTGGCGCTGCTGACGTAAGACGCTGCTGACGTTTTATCGGGTGCACCTTGTATTCGTGTTCAAATAAACATGGCTGAGCAAAACAATGCAAGTCTTCCTCTGTGTGGAAATCCTTAGACATGTTTGCGAAGGTTGTTTTGTTTACAGTGTGCGTCTCCGTCAGACTATAAACGAAGCTTGGGCACACCCGATAAAACGTCAGCAGCGTCTTACGTCAGCAGCGCCACTGCAGTGTCATGAACGCGGATTGTCAACAGACCCGGAAGAGAAGCCAATGCTGAATAAAGTCGTAGTTTTTGTTATTTTTAGACCCAAATGTATTTTGGATGCTTCAAGAGACTCTAATTAACCCACTGATGTCTCATATGGACTACTGTGATGATGTTTTTATTCCCTTTCTGGACATGGACAGTATAGTGTGCATACACTTGCATACGCTCTCTGACTAAATATAAAATATCTTAAACTGTGTGTGAAGATGAACGGAGGTCTTACGGGTGTGGAGCGACATTAGGGTGTCATTAATCACATAATTACAATTTTGGGGTGAACTAACCCTTTAAGACTGTTCCTCGACAAAACAAATATTTTGGCATAAATGTGTGTGTTATTGTTCGTTCAAGCGCAATACTGGCGTGCAAGTCTTTTTGAGTGTTGTGTGTGTGTCAGGATGTTTTTGTCTTGTCATTCATGAATGGTTAAAACAATTTGCGTGGATAAGAGCACAATTGTATAACTAAAGGATGTACTACAGAAATAACAGATGCTGCCCCCTTTTTCGGTGGTCTCTCTGGAGCGCCTCCATTGGTTCGCTCCTCTCAGCCGCCGCACCATAGGTTCCTGCAGTTGCCGCGGCCCGGCCAATCAGAACGCTCCTCGCGGCGGGCTATGGCCGTGCAGCTGCACTGCGCTTTACATAGATAGATACCTTTATTAATAAAGTTTTGCTTCACATTCTCGAGAAAAGGAGTTTTTCCCATACGCAATATTCGTTCCCTCTCTCTCAGGGAACCGAGGTTACGAAAGTAACCGAGAACGATTACAACACACAGTGGACGTGATGGTTACATATGGTAAGTAAGTTAACTTCAGGCACATAGTTTAATTCGTTATTTGGATAGCCTAGTTAATGTTAACATAATTTTAGGGAACCTCCTTCTTAGATTTTTTAATATTTTGCACTGTTTTCTTAGGTCATGTCGAAGAAACACTCATCGCAGAATTACACTCTCCATTCGCCATGGGTCACTGTTCAATAACTCGAGAGTTTCTCTGGTTAAGTGGATGGAGTACATATACAGGTAACGTTAACGTATGATAGCCAGGCACTGTTTAAACTGTATTTTACTGTGTCATTGTTACAGTGTAATTATATGTTTAAGTACTGAGTAATATTTATTAAGTAAGTTACATGCACTTACTATAGGTTAGGGTTTGTTTGGGTAATTATGCATATTTTAATGTTGATACTATTGTAAATATTATGAGTACAAGTATGTAACAAGGACACTGTAAAATAACTTTTTATAAAAAGCTGTCAAAAATAAGGCGTTAATATCGCATTAACGCAAATTCATTTTAACTGCATTATTTTTATTAACGCAGCGCACATTTTCTGTTTGACACATAAAATACCGGTGTCATGACAAATCCTTTCCCCCTGCGAAATCGTGTCCGCAAGGACCCCCAGAGCGATTCTATTGGCTGAAAGAAATTTTAATAGGTATTCTGTTCAGAGCCTGATTACAATTCTTACACAATCGCTTTTGATTTTTGCTGTTTAAATTGTGTTAAAATAGTCTTTAATGTCTTACAAAGCATATGTTTCATATATTAGTAGTATATAACTGAAGCTATAAGTGCTTATATAAGTATATCATTCAGAACATGTTTTTGCTCCCGTTATAGCAATCAATTAAATATTTTAAATAAATGTTTTGCGTGTGTACTTAGTATGGCAATGAATTCATAGTTTATTAGTTTATTATTTAGTTATTTTTAAACAATTGATTGTCCAGAACCATGTATAACAACTTTTGATCAGGCATTTAAAACCGCTACCAGCGGACACGATTTCACAGGGGGACAGGATTTGTCATGACACCGGCAGTTCAATAGGGAGCGCTCATCTCTTAAAGGGGCCACACTATATTCCTACTCCTGGAATATGGACCTCCTCCGGGTGTGGTGTGGTACTAGCCTGACGTGGTCATACTCAATTCGAGTCAGAATATGAGTCTGAAACCGCTCCATTGGGCTGTGATTATGGGGCGTGTTTCAACTGAACCAGGAAAGACATCAATTGGATAGACTTACAACCAATCAGAGCAACGAAGCGACGCATTGTCAAATGTCAACAGACAGAGCTCAACTACTGTGTTGCCAAGTCCGCGTTTTTTTCCCCGCAGTGGCGCCTCCAGAAATGTTTCATAGGGGTGGCCAGATGGGGCCACTTAAAATCTTGGGGTGGCACACCAAAACTAGAAACCATAATTTCAGAATTGTATTCTACTGGTGTAGTAAACCGGCCTGTAGCACGTCACGACACATAATTCCCCGTCGCCTTTTACTAAAAAATATTTTTGACTTATTTACTTACCAGTAGTCTTCGTCTTCTAACGTTAACTTCTTTTGAAATTGTTGACTGACGGGCATGAGCTGACCTGTTGCTGTCTGAGCGAGCAAAGTTTATTAATAAGTCTATTAATTTATGAGGCTCTTCTCTTCAAATTATCCAGTACCAAAATAATAATACTCTTTATTTTCCAAGTTCATAAATGATTTTCAAAACGGATTTGGAAAAAAACATACACACAAAATGACTTATTTTAAATATATATATATATATATATATATATATATATATATATATATATATATATATATATATATATATATATATATATATATATATATATATATATATATAAAAGTCTTGGGCATGTCAAAGATTAGTAACAACTTTAGCTTTAATGCATTGTTAGTTTTTGTGCAGCATCAGATTTTTCCTCCCTCATTTACAGTTCGTGGCTGTTTTTGCCCCATTGACTTCCATTATAGCCTCATTTTTTGATTGGAAAGCCATGACACCATATACTCAAGCATTCTTGATTGTTGGTGGTTTTCCCAGTTGGGAAGAGGTAAATGTGTAATTTTTACAGTTGATAACCAGGTGGCACCACTACCCCTTTAGATAGGCCTGTGCTGAAGAAGAAGCTTAGTTTCTGGCATTTGTATAGAGTATAATAACTGCATATAAATGAGGGATTAAAAAAATGTAAATCTGATGCTGCACACAAACTAACAATGCATCAGAGCCAGTGTTGGTACTAATCTTTGACATGTCCAAGACTGTGATAAAAGGTCAAAAAATATCCAGTCCACAATCACTTTTTATATTGAAATTAAGTTATTTTGTGCGCATGTTTTTTTTTTTTCAAAATCAGTTTTGAATCCGTTTTTGAAAATAATTGATGAACTTGGCAATATAAGAGTGATAAGAGTGACAATGAAACAATGACAGCAGCTCAACAATAAACATGGAATCATGTAAACTTGCCACAGAACACATTTTAAATTATTTTACTTTTGATTATTTTATTTATTTCTGAAGAGCTCTTTAGTAGCCTGTATTGGTGTACTTTAAAGGGATAGTTCACCCAAAAATGAAATCTCTGTCATCATTTACTCTCCCTCATGATGTCCCAAACCTGTATGAGTTTCTTCGTTCTGTTGAACATAAAATAATATATTTTGAAGAACGTTTGTAACCAAATGTTTGCTTTGGGGGCAACATTGACTTCCATGGTAGGAATGTGTCTTCATATGTGTTCTACATAAAGAAATGTATACAGGTTTGGAACAACTTGAGGGTGAGGAAATTATGACAGATTTTTCATTTTTGGGTGCACTGTCTCTTTAAGCAGTCATTCTGACCCAGTAACCACTTTACTGACAAATCTGAAATTCAAACATGTTTAATCCTCTTTATTAATTTACTATTATGACTATATTATTATGTAATTATTTGTCTCATTTTAATCTAAATATTTTTTTAAATATCAAACTGCTAAATGATGAATTAATTAGTTAGGCTATAATCTATTAATTAACCGTTCTAATGTCTACAAAAGTAAGTCTGTCAAGCTCTGATAATGTATGGAATATTATATTATCCATTAAAAAAACAATAGGCCTACCTTTAGTTCATGGATGTGTCTGTCATTTTGCTTATTTTAAATATTGATTGGACTAGTACCTAGCGTCCCCCCCAAACCTACGCCATGGCTAGTGGGGTTCGCCAGGGGTGGCCGCCACTGTTTCCTCGGTTGTTTTTCTATAACACACATTTTACCCCCAAACACCGTTTCCCCCCGGAGAACCCCCCGATAAGCTATTGTTTAGGGCTAGTAGTTGGTGGGTTTTGTTGTAAAAACTTGGCAACCCTGTCTGCACGCGCGCTGGAATAAACGATCTTTGCCGGTGTAAAAAAAACTCTCATTGGTCTGAAGAGTTTCTGTTCGGGGATAATTACTCCTCTATGGAGAGAGGCCAGACCGAACCGCCCGACCTAAACATTCTGTGGGCGGGGCTAAGTTCGGCTGGCATCCAGGCTAGCCTACAGTACTAAACAGTTTTACTGGCCTTAAAAGGTACAAGTACAATATTCCTTCTACTGAGAGAAGCAATGAATGATTTCCAGCTGTGTTTACATTATTTATGGCATAAGCATATGAGCGGATCAGAAATCATAAATCTGTAATATATCTGTTATGAATAATAAATAAATAAACACAAATTATAAAGACACATTATGGGTAAGCTGTTTATTTTCATTGAGTTTTACTTTCACTGGTAAACTGAAAAATTGCGCGTCATTTGAGGTTTTTTTCCCCACGCCGTTCATGAGAGCGGCTATAGCAGTCCTTAACACAGCAAGCGTACACCATTAGAATGTGTTTTTAACTTTCTAACACAAGTTTTTACTTCTACCTCCACTACTACACATTCGCTAATGTAGTGTCTGTGTCCTAAAGTCCACCAATGAGATCCAGTGTGCTGTTTCCAGGAGGGAACGCTAAACAATCACACTCCATTTGCGATTCGGTTTCCACGCCGGTCGTGAGTGCGATTATGGCAGTTAATGATACAACACGCGTTCACCATTGTAACTAAATAAAATTAATCACTGAACTTGTTCTACTTTTAGAACTAAAGCGTCGATTTCCTATACGACACAGTATCGAGAGCAGCCTCCATGACCTAAAGTCCCAAAATGCATTGTGTTGCTTCCGTCACGTCCCAGACTCTATAGAACGATAGCAAGGAAAACTAACTTTATTTCTCTCCGAGAGCCCCCTCGTGGTCGGAGCGTTTCCGTTGTGTTGAGGTTTAATTTAGTACGGCTGCACTACTGGGCCACCATAGGCGACCGCTCCAAATGCGGTGGATTATGGTCCATGAATGCTGAGACTGCTAAAGCTGAATCTGAGTCTGGGCTGCTGTGGGAATCAGCCGTCATCTCTCACTGTAGGACAGGCAAAGCTTTGAGTCTTATGAGCACAGACATTTACTGCATTATGAGACAGATCCTCACATTTAAAAATACAAATTCTGTACATACAATAAAGAAATACAAATGTAAAGCAGATTAAAGTACTAATGATAATAATAACAGCGGTATAAAGAAATATACATCTGACATTGATAGGGCTGATTTAAATCTCTGCACATGTATCCCACAATGATTTGATATATATTAAAGTACTACATTTGAGAATTAAAATGATTATTATACTTCATTATGATGAGTTTAATCCCAACATGATCCTGATGTAGGACACTAAAGACCCCCATTCCTGCTAATCCAGCTCATCTGATCTCAGATAGGGCTACTCATCCTCTATTTCAGCTCTTAAATCAACAATAACCATCAACATTACTCAACATGTGTGTGTGTGTGTGTTTCTATTAATGCTGCGTTATTAAAGGGATACTTCACCGCTGTTTCATATTAAACTATGTTATTCCCTTAACTAAGACAGATGTTGTTCCTATTGACAGAAATGAGAGAGGGAAACGTGGTGGTGGAGATGTGAGGGAGGATGTTTCAGGCGGGACTTTTTACTGCCCAGAGCCGAAGTACTCTCAGAAGTGCTATTCCGCCATACATTATAGTTCCTTTTTAATCCACTTAGAAAAGCGCCACGTTTTATTTTATGGCATCATACGTAATCGTTCAACTATTGGTGTAACTGTATTTAAATAGGGCAAACGTGGAGGGGTTCGGTCTCTTCTAACTTGATCTCTGTTTGGTACCATAGTGAATGAACTGGGCTTAGTGGGCTAAGCTAAATGCTATCAGATCGTCACCGCGCGTCAGAGATTAAGAGCACACACTCAGACGAGAGAGGTGTGTGTCAACTCATCTTAGTAAAGGGAATAACAGTTTAATATGAAAAAGCGGTGAAGTATCCCTTTAAATCTGAACGTCTGAATCTCTTCCTCCTGCGTAATCATTTTAAATGATAATACACAAGAGCTTGTATGATCAACTGTACATTTGTTAAAGCAATGCTTTCTGAAAAACTGCATGTAAGCAAACAGTTTGAGTTGATACCAGCTGTAGGTTTGCAGTGTGTTCATGAAGTGCTGTACAGCAGCATCTCAGCAACATTACCATCACACATATTCATTTATTACAGTATTATATTGAGAAGCTCCTGAGGATCTTTAATCTGATGGTGGCTTTGCTTGTGCTGTTGATTTCACAGGTTCAGCTTTAGATGTAAACCATCTCTGGCTCCAGGTAAGACAGAAGTCTTTCTCTAGGCTGTGAGGAGGAAGTAGAAGAGGAAATAATCAGTGTTCAGAGAAACAAGCTGCACATTAGGATCAATATTTCAGTTACTCTGAGTACAAACTGTAATTACGAAAGGAAAATATATTTACCAATATATTACTTGAAATATATTTTAATATATTGTTAATACATGGAATAATATATTGATGGTATTATACAATATATTATATATTGCAAAATATACAAATAATTGCCACTTTCAATATATTGGAAAATATAAATATTAAATCCCATATATGTGAATATATTGCCTAATGAATTGCATGATATTTTCCAATATACTGCAATATATTTTTGTTTCGTAAGGAATTACTGTAATCAGATTAGTTACTGATTTTACATTATTTGGCGTACATATTGTTTCTAAATATTTATGTCTTAAATATAATGCATTTAATCTTAAATTCCCATGTGTGTGTGTTAGTGTGAGTGGTGTAAAGTGATGTTTCCTCACCTCAGGTCACAGTTTGAGTCTCGAGTCTCGTATCACGTCTCTGAGCTTCTGCTTCTGTGAGTCTCTGATCTTATTGTCTCTCAGATTAAGCGCTTTTAAAAACTGCAGTGCTTTTGAGTTTCTCAAAGACTGAGTTAAAGGAGAAACATCTGTAATGCCACAGTCATATAGTCTAGAGAGAGACAAACAGACACAAGAGAAAATAGAAGTGATTGTAACTTTCCCCCAAAGTGTGATATCAAACCAGAGGCCTGACATGTTCATCCTCAGAGTCGTCTCAATGTGAATCCATGAGATGAGAGACTTCAGAGAAAAGAGAAATTCCCCCACATGAATTCATCAATGTCGAATCTGACAGGAACATTCACAGACGCTTGATTTGCACTTCATAACAGCATTGCTCAGGAGAATAAAGAGCTTGTGAGCTCCTGCTTTACACCTGCAGAATTTCATATCAACTCAAGCCCCTTTCACACTGCACGTCGGACCCGCAATATTCCCGGAGCATTGCCGGGTCGCCTTCTGTGTGAAAGCAGCCACATCCCGGGATTGATTACCGAATCGACCCGGGACGAGCGTTGTGTGAACAAAAGCCGAAACTAATGCCGCAGCGTGTGCGTAGTTATCGTGCGACTCCTAGAGCTTGTGTTTCTTCAATAACACAACCCTGCAGTGCCAGAAGAGCTCGTCGGTGTTTTAAACGCAGAGAGTGTTCGTCTACAAAAGAAACTCAAATTAAACAAGCAGAAACGTGCGCAAACTGGACACAAGTCGAGACCACGGAGCTCCTAACTATCCGCGCTGAAGCGGAAATCGCTCGCCGTTATACGTCACATCAGAACGTCACGTGTCAACTCGACCCGGGACCGTTACGGGTTGTGTGTGAAAGCGCTCATATTACGGTATTTCGCTGGCAGTGTGAATGGACCAAATCTAGCGGCCCGGGAACAAATGCTGGGTCGCATTATCCGTGTTTTTGCCGGAATCGCAGTGTGAAAGGGGCTCTAGTGTTATTATATTTGAGTAAATGTGATAATCCTATTCCCGTTACTGTTCTCACCACTAACATCATTTCTTGAGCAAATGTTTGAAGAATAATAATGAGGTAAGCTCTGTCTGGTCTGATGCATGTGTTGGCAGTTTTCCCGAAAGCATCTCATACTTACACATTATTCCTGACTGACGTTACTGACCGACAGAAGCTCCTCATCCCAGCTCATATAAAGCTAACGGATGATAACATGATCACACACACCTTATGGTCTGGGACACTGAGGCCTAAACTGACCTGCGAGTGTCAACTTCAGACCCGGCTATCATCACAAAACACATCGCTAGAGGAATTATTTCACACAGATATAAACTTCACATTATCCGGCTCTTCATTGATTAAAACTGTTTCGGTTACATTTTCACCCAAAAATGAAAATTAGCCCATGATTTACTCCTCCTCAAGTCATCCTAGGTGTGTGTGACATTCTTCTTTCAGACGAATAAAAGTTGAGTTATATTAAAAAAGTCCTGGCTAATCCAAGCTTTATAGTGGCAGTTAATAAATGCCTTTAGAAGTGAATTGATGCGTTTGTGTAAGAAACATATCATATTTAAAACTTTATAAGGTAACATTTCCGTATTCAGTTTATGGGGAAAGTGTTGAAAGTGCCTCTGCAGCTCAAAGGCTTACGCTCCAGTTACGCTCGTCAGACGTCGCGTACGCATCTTCAACTCAGAGAAGCACTTTCAACACTTTCACACGGACGGCGATCGGCCAGAACTTTAATTAAAACAGTTTTAAATATGGATATTTCTCTTACACAAACGCATCGATTCCCTTCAGAAGGCCTTTAATAACCTCCCAGAGCCGAGTGGAGGAGTTATATGACGGACAGATGCAGTTTTATGCAGAGGTGGAAAGAGTAACAAAATATTCTACTCAAGTAAAAGTAAAAGTAGCTCATTTAAAATGTACTCAGAGTAAAAGTTACTGAGTTCCTTTGTTTAACAGTGGGGTCGGAGACTCCTGTAGGGTTGTGATAGAATGAGATTTTCAGATATGACAACTATCTCAGACAACATCACGGTATTAAACAATTATTTAATAAATAAACTCTACCTATTATTAAATGATGGTTATTATCACTAGTTAAAATGATGTTAAATGAATGAAGATGATGGGGGGGGGGACAAATGGTTTATTATAACAAACTTAAAACCATTTGTTTGTTTTGTTTATGAAATTTTCAATAAAAGATGCCTAATAAACTAAATTCAATAAATGATTATGAATTAGATTAAGCACTTATTTTTATCATTAATTGGTTAATGTTTAAGAATAACAGAGTCCATATGTAGAAGACGGAGCAGCTCATTCACAGAGACAGAACAAGCAGATCAAATATTTAATTTAATTTAAATTATTTGATTTTAACTTTAATATTCACAGCCCATGTCTCAATTTGATTTATTCTAGCTCAGTGTTTCCCTTTTTCCAGTCATGGCACCCTTTGAGAAATGTCCTAATGTTGTGGCGCCGCCTCGCATACGTTACGCTAGGGGTGTAACGCTACAGACTGCTCACGGGTCGGTTTGTATAACGCTTTAGGTTCACGGTTTCAGTACGGTTCGGTATTTGCTATGTTCAGAGAACAAAGGACTAATAAAAATAAAGAAAATAAGAACAAATAACTTAAATACAAGCAGCAGCACAAATAAATACTATTGAGCAGATACTGATAAAATGATCAATGCTTTTCAGGTTTTTCAGGGACGTCTAACATTAGTTTTAGGTGGAGAAATCAGGAGCAGTGAGTGATGTCCGTATCTTTAGTTTGACATTAAAGGTTTCTGCCCCTTTAAGACCTAATGCCCTAAGGATATGCTCGTCTTTCTCGACTGTATAACGTTCTCTTAAGGCATATTCAGACTATGTCTGCTGGATACTCATCAAGATGGACATGTTGACATACTTCTTGTGTGAGTTTGTCCGTTCAAGCGCAAGACTTGAAAGAGAACTCAATATTTGCGCGCTGTGAGACGAGTGTGCGCTCTCGGATGAGTGCAGAGACCGATCTTCACACAGCGCTCTCTCTCATTCGCGTCTTCTGGCGAATATACCCGGGTGATGGCGGCGAAATGACTGGTCATACGGCAGCACTCGCATGCATTGAACACCGTTTACAAAGAGACCGCTTTGCCCGTTTTTCTTTTATTATCGCTGCTATAGGGCTACCACTGAGGAGCCAGCACGTGTATCCATCGACAGAATAGGGCTGTGTATTGCCAAGACTCTGGCGATACAATACGTATCACGATACAGGGGTTACGATACGATATATTGCAATATATTGCGATATTGTAAGAGAGGCAATATATTGCGATATTTCTTTTTTGTGTGTTTTTGTTTTTTATAATTTAAAAGAATAAAGAACACAACCATAAGCCTAAAACACGAGACAAAGTATTTTATTTAATTAATAGAGCCTATAATCTATATCACTAATCATATGCAATGTGCAATAAGTTAAGGGAAATGTAAAGTGACTGCAGGATTCTTTGTGTAAATGTTTTAAAGGTTCACAGTATAGCAGTGGCTATTTAACAACAGAAAGTGCAGTCCATTTCATGACTGAATGACTGTTTGTTTTATATTTAACACAGCAGCCCCGATCACACAGAGCGCGTTTTTGCAGCGAGAGGCGCCTTTTTTCAATGGATTTCGGTTGGCAGAGAGCGTTATGCGCGCTGCTTATGCGCCCTGGGCGCCTCGCGTTTCTGAAGGAGCGCTCCGAGCGCATGAAGTTGAAAAAAAGTCCACTCTGAGCGGAAAAGCTTGCAACATCATCGCGCTTATGTTCTGTTGTCCAATCGAATGAATGAAGCGGCAGGCCTTCCGTTGTGTTGACCGTTACATTGATTTGACTGACAGTACAGGTGATTCGGGGGTTGCCTAGAAACATTAAAGCGAACCTGAAAAACGTGTTGTGAGATCGGGGCCTAAAGCTGTTTTCTATAAAGCAGTCTATTGTATAAAGTGCTATTTCAGGTAACGTTACTGAACTGCAGAGCTGGTGCATCCATCTCCACATCGCTATTATCTTTCGTTCTCCTGCCACCGCTGTCAGTTTTGGAGTGTGTTTATTTTGTTTCTGAGAGGAAAGTGTGCAGGACATTCTATCGAAACGCTTCTCAGCAGCGCGGGTGACGTCAGGATGGTAAGCGAGCTCTCTGTTTCAATGTGTTTCCCGAGTATTAGATTATAACTTGGCCTATTTTGATGATTTTTGTCGAATTCCTTAGTGGCTTCTTTTTAGCTGAAGCCAACATGAGTCCACACTTCAGCTCTGTGTACTGCAGGAGCGGAATAATGCTATAATGCTGAGAGCTGGGTTTGCTAATGGAAACACTAGCGATGCACTTTCACCTTGTGCTTCTCCGGCTCCGCGTCAGTTATACGTTCTGAGATAACACTGCCATCTAGCGGTTGGGTGTTATACAGTCTGTGGTTTAAACCGAACACAAAGCCACGAATCTTGGATGTAAATAAATAAATATATAAATATCGATACAGCGTTTTTGAGAATCGATACAGTATCGCCAAACAAAATATCGCGATATTCACGTGTATCGTTATTTTCTTACACCCCTACGTCAGAAATGTATCGTGTATCCATCGACAGAAACATACAGAAAGCATTATTTTACAGTTACAACCCATATTAAAGATGCCTCATCATCAGACGTGAGATGAACTGCGGTGGAAGTACCGGCACCTTTTACACGGCACCCCTGCGCACCCCGGTTGGGAAACGCTGTTCTAGGCCTCCAGCTCTACTTTCCAGTTTTTCGTTCCTCCAGTTTGCGTGTATTACGTGAATTCTACGTTATAATGTAAAGTTAATGTTCATGACTGGATACCGCCGGGATTCCCTCTGCGTCACAGAAATCAATCGGCCTAAGTTATAAACGCACCTTTATCTGTGTTTCTTCATTTGCATCCACCTTTTGTGCAAATTTGATATCCTCCAGGACAACACCACGTTATTTTTTTTCTATATCCAAAGTATTTCCACACTAGCCAGGGGTTCACGACGGCGTTTTGCTTTCACCTGAGTCTGCGTCACTGACGTCCGTCTTGTTCGTCTCCATCTGATATTTGCGAGTTTGTTCTCTCCCGCGCCCCGGACGCGATTTTTCTCCCAGGATGGTAGGGGAAGGTGCCGCCTTTTTCATCTCTGATTGGCTAGAAGGGCTCTCCTCCGATTGGTTACACATCTCACGTTCATGGCAGGCTGTCAGCTAGTCTGTTTTGTTCGTCTTTACAGCAGATGTAAACGAAGTCAATCCAACATAGCCTACCCAGATAGCGATTACATTTGGCCCGGATCCGTTTTAAGCCCCTTGCCTCCGTTTCTATCTTAGAGACGTTTTCTGATTGTGAACCAGATCCGTGCCAGATAGAGGTTTCAGCTGAAACATTCTGACTGCCATCAGTTCAGTATTCATATCATATTACAGATCTGGCCCAGATCACTGTTTCCACAGGTAACCGGAAGACATCAGCTGTGTCTGACACTGGTTTGGTCCAGATCTGCAATATGAATCTGAGCCGATACTGGTTTCACATTTGTTTATTTTACTCATGCTGCTCACTTTTCATAATCAACATATAAATTAAAATAATAATATTACAGGCTAATGTTTAGGCCTAAACGCTATTTCGTAGTTAGGCTGTTTTCTTTAACCCACGGCCGATAAAAGCGCAGACGTTCTCATTTTTTCCTTCTTCCTTTAAGAGAGATGAAACAATTCACAACACTCTTGTCATTTTTAGCTAAACAGATGAGTTCAAGACATAATTATAAACTATAAACTGTCTATTTTTATTTGTGGACTCGGGGAACTAATTATTTTGCACTCACTCCAAACGCTGTCTTCATTTAAAAAAAATATATTTTTGTTTATTAAATGCCAATTGTTTCTTAAAGCATTTCTAAAGTCAGTTCATATGTCCAACAAACGAAATATCTAGCCAAAATAACGAAAGTGGTAAAAATAAATAAATAAAAAATAAAATAAAAACATTTGAGTTACCATGCAAACTCAAACATTTCGCTCTTCTCGGGTTGCTATGCGTCAAACTGGCGCGCGTAAAAGTCGATCATTCTTCACAGATGACGTTTTCGGTTTGGAGAGAAGACGAGACGGAGTTCTTTATTAAACTCATAAAAGACAATATAGGATTACAGTAATACTGGATTCTAAACACAGAAACGCTACATTATCATGAAGACCTTGAAGCAGATCTGACACACACACACACACACACACCTCATATCCGTGCCGCTTAAGTAACCTAAGGGGCTTTCCTTGCCATTAATGCTTGGATAACACACACGTCTCCTTCCAATAAAAATAATGGCTAGTGTGGTGGATGGGATATACAAACCTACCAAGTGCCATCATTTTGGAATGACCTATCGCGAGAGATTCAATTCTTCCAGTTTTGACGTCTTCGTAAAACAGCATACACCAACAATAATGCCTTCTGTTTATTCTTCTTATTCTTTTTATTAGGCCTAATTGGGGCTACGTCTTAACCTCAATGGTTACATATAGTTCATTTGTCTTATTCAGTTTTACACCACCAGTTTTTTATTATTATCAGGCTATTATTTTATTACAGCTCCATCAACTAATGCACAAACCGTTATAGAAGTAGGCCGAATTAGAAGGATGCTATCTTCATTTTGAGCAAATGCAATATACGTCTGCCTGTTTTGTCGTCATGTAGGCCTAGCACTGATCCAAATTTCTCATTCAGCCTAATCAGTAATGCTGTTTTCCAGGTGCAGCAACGGCAACAGAAGATGAAATATGGAGGCATGCATCAGGTGGTTTGCCCTTTCGGCGGACAGGAGAGGAGGGCGCCAGGAGAGACTGGTTTTTTCACGTTGTGTTAATAGCAATAGGTGTTTTTTTATCCATTAATTATGTGTTTGTTGTCGACTGATCTGTTAATTGTTGACTTTGTTCATTACTTTGTTGTTCGTTTTGTATAATTAAATCTGAATTTGTGGTCATTAATTCTGTGTTTGTTGACTTTGTTCACGTTGTTTTAGTATGCGTTTTAATCATTAAAACGATTTATTTCAGCTATAGCCTATAGGCCTACGCATTGCTCCAAGTGAAACTAGCCTTTATCAAGTCAAGTCAAGCTTTTTATTCATAGCTAAGGCTGAAAATGTTTTTCTGCACATTCCACAGACTGTGAAAAATGTAGGCCTATGCATAGGTTATTATAACAATCCAGTGGTGATCTAAGCGGAATCGTAACACATCCGGCACAGCTCCGGCAGGGGGAATCGTTTCACGCACTCGTTACGCATCTGTAACGGGATGATCAGGCGGTGCTGGATCGGCGCTGGCACAAATCCGCAACAACCCCTAAAAACAGACCAGAAACGGCTTCGGCCCGATGTGTGTTTGGACTCAGGAACGAGTCCGTGAGGCGGATGCGAGCCAGACCCGGCTCTATCGTTTTGCGTTTGCCTACCCATCACACACACACACACACACACATGCACACGCACACGCACACACACACACAGCCCTAAACCTACCCATCACACACACACTGCCCTAAACCTACCCATCACACACACAGACACACACACACACACACACACACACAGCCCCTAAACCTACCCATCACAGGAAACATTCTGCATTTTTACTTTCTAAAAAAAAAAACTCCTGTGTGATTTATAAGCCTTCTGAAAAGTGGAGACATGGCCAATGTCCTCATGTTTCCCCCTCTCCTTGTAATACCTGTCATACACATGTCATTATACACATTTGTGTCCCCATATGTCACACACACACACACACACGCACATGCACACGCACGCACACGCACACACACGCACACACACGCACACACACGCACACACACACGCACACACACACACGCGCACACACCACACACGCACACACACACACACACACACACACACGCACGCACGCACGCACACACACACACACACACACAATTACTAGTATGTTTAACATGCGCTAAAATTATTTATTAATAGCAAGTTTATGCAATGTTAGGTTCACAATAAATAAAATCTGTCATATTTGAATACTGTGGTGTCTCTTCAATGAAATTGTAAACTTAAAAAATAAATATAAAAGTAAAATATAAATCTGAAGACACGGACATATAGCGCTTTTCTGAGTATGTTGGATTGACTCCGTTCACATCTGCTGTAAAGACGATCAAAACAGACTAGCTGACAGCCTGCCATGAACGTGAGATGTGTAACCAATCGGAGGAGAGCCCTTCTAGCCAATCAGAGACGAAAAAGGCGGTACCTTCCCCTACCATCCTGGGGGAAATATCGCGCCCCGCGCCCTCTATTCAATATAGTCGTTTCCGGATCGCGTTTTTTTCCTCCCCTCTTTGCATTAATGATTTATTTTTACTCAGTAACGGATGTGGTTTAAAATGTAGCGAAGTACAATACTTTAATCAAAATGTACTTCAGTAAAAGTAAAATTACAGATTTTTAAAACTACTTAAAAAAGTAGAAGTACACAGAAAAACGACTCAATTACAGTAACGCGAGTAAATGTAATTCGTTCCTTTCCTCCTCTGGTTTAATGGACTTCAAAAACAGAGCAGCACAGGGAGCCATTATAACGCGTGGATTATCCAGGACTTTTATAATATAACTCTGATTATGTTTGTCTGAAAGAGGAATGTCATACACACCTAGGATGAGCTGAGGTTGAGTAAATCATGGGATCATTTTCATTTTGGGGTAAACTATCCCTTTAACCGCAACAGTGAACTGTGATCAGACTGTAACTGTACAGTATAATGATACTAACTGTAGTTTCTCCAGCTGGCATTGAGGGATCATCAGTAGATCACTGAGGTTTCTCACTCCAGAGTCTCCTAGTTTATTCCTGCTCAGGTCCAGATCTCTCAGGTGTGATGGGTTTGATTTCAGAGCTGAAGTCACAGCAGAACAACCTTCATCTGTCATATCACAGCAGCTTAACCTACATTGAGAGAAATGAGAAAACTCTTTATTCTGTAGAGTTATATCATCTTCATAAATGTAGTGTGAACTCAGACTATCATGAGATATTGAGTTCTTCACCTCAATCTCTCCAGTTTACAGTGTGAATCCTTCAGTACGTCACATAAGGGCTTCACTCCAGAGTCTCCTAGTTTATTCTCGCTTAGGTCCAGATCTCTCAGGTGTGATGGGTTTGATTTCAGAGCTGAAGTCAGGATGAGACACTGTTCCTCTGTAATACTGCATTCACTCAGACTGAAGACAGAAAGAGAAAAGACAATGACTCAGATCTGAGATGATGATCTTATTAAAGACATACAGTGGTCATATAGTCTATAGTTCCCATAATCTGCTTGTAATCGAG
The DNA here is from genome assembly GCF_024679245.1 of Pseudorasbora parva. Lineage (NCBI taxonomy): Eukaryota > Metazoa > Chordata > Actinopteri > Cypriniformes > Gobionidae > Pseudorasbora > Pseudorasbora parva. Next base: position 43,549,415 of record NC_090185.1, read on the forward strand.
TCTCTAGTTCTGTGAGCTGGAAACTGTTGTTTCTTCTCTTTCTTTTTTAAATCTTTTAACCCTTGTGTGGTGTTCATATTTCTGTTACTCAGCCAGTGTTCGTGGGTCTGGTGGAGCCGCTGCATTTTTGGGTTTTTAATTCAACTCAATCTAAAATGTTATGTTAAAATACTCAACAGATATTTACTTCAACCCAATTACAAGCAATATAAACAGCATATATGGTTAATATTTTCTCTTTACCTTTGTTAGATCACATTTAAGAAGTGCAACCTCGTGTGGGAACGGCAGGGGTAGAAACAAAACTCACTCTGGTAGCTACTTTCTCACACTCACACACAATCTCTCTCTCTCACACACACACACACACACACACACACACACACACACACATGTCGTGTTTCCATGTTTTATGGGGACTTTCCATAGGCGTAATGGATTTCATACTGGACAAACTATACATCCTATCCCCCTACACTGCCCCTGCCCCTAAACCTACCCATCACAGGAAACATTCTGCATTTTTACTTTCTCAAAAAACTCCTTCTGTGTGATTTATAAGATGTTTTCCTCATGGGGACCTAAAAATTTCGGATATTGCCATCTTTGTGGGGAAATTTTGTCCCCATAACGTAGGGATTACCAGGTCACACACACACACACACACACAATCTCTCTCTCACACACACACACACACACACACACACACAATCTCTCTCTCACACACACACACACACACACACTCATGCGCACACATACACACACAACCATAACACACGCACGCACGCAACCCCCCCATCCCCCCCCCCCCCCACACACACACACACACTTGGATATGTGGTGTATGGTTACTCTCCACAGGCATACTGGTTTTTCTGATGTACAGACTGTATAATCTATCCCCTACACTAACCCTACCCCTAAACCTGCCCATCACAGAAAACTTTTGGCATTTTTTGAATTTCAAAAAACACCATTTAGTATGTTTTAGTGTGAGGACACAGATGTCATCATAAACCATGTTTAGGTTGTAATATCCATGTCATTATACACATTAGTGTCCTCATAAACCATATGCATGAACACACACACACACTAACAGCAGCCCTGACAGGAGGAGGACAGAGTAAAGGTACACAGGACCTACAATTCCCACACTTTTATGATCCCCGGGTCCAGTGGACCCGAACATCCTGTGTGTAATATAAATGTGTAGGGGGGTGTACAGTGTGTGGTCATTGAAAATGTGTTCTGATATATATTCCTCACAGAAAATGAGCCAAGGCCAATGAGTCGCAGTTTGAAAAAATAATTAATCGTATCATTTTTCTTTCGATAAAAAATGAAAACGGGTCCAACAGACCCGAACACCATACAAGGGTTAATCTCTCTTTTGTTTATTGTAGCAGCAGATTCAGATCTCATGATATTTCTGCAGAACAACATCTACACAATCAGTTCATTGTTTCAAATACTTTCAATGAAATGATTTAGTAGTTCAGACACTGAATTTTAATTGTGACCAATGGCAAAGACCAGCAGATGCAGAGCTTCAGTGTAAATGATGAGACTTGTGTCCAGTTGTCTTAAACTAAACAGTGAACTGTGATCAGACTGTAACTGTACAGTATAATGATACTAACTGTAGTTTCTCCAGCTGGCATTGAGGGATCATCAGTAGATCACTGAGGTTTCTCACTCCAGAGTCTCCTAGTTTATTCCTGCTCAGGTCCAGATCTCTCAGGTGTGATGGGTTTGATTTCAGAGCTGAAGTCACAGCAGAACAACCTTCATCTGTCATATCACACCAGCTTAACCTACATTGAGAGAAATGAGAAAACTCTTTATTCTGTAGAGTTATATCATCTTCATAAATGTAGTGTGAACTCAGACTATCATGAGATATTGAGTTCTTCACCTCAATCTCTCCAGTTTACAGTGTGAATCCTTCAGTACGTCACATAAGGGCTTCACTCCAGAGTCTCCTAGATTATTCCCGCTCAGGTCCAGATCTCTCAGGTGTGATGGGTTTGATTTCAGAGCTGAAGTCAGGATGAGACACTGTTCCTCTGTAATACTGCATCTCCACAGACTGAAGACAGAAAGAGAAAAGACAATGAGTCAGATCTGAGATGATGATCTTATTAAAGACATACAGTGGTCATATAGTCTATAGTTCCCATAATCTGCTTGTAATCGAGTCTCTAGTTCTGTGAGCTGGAAACTGTTGTTTCTTCTCTTTCTTTGTTAAATCTTTTAATCTCTCTTTTGTTTATTGTAGCAGCAGATTCAGATCTCATGATATTTCTGCAGAACAACATCTACACAATCAGTTCATTGTTTCAAATACTTTAAATGAAATGATTTAGTAGTTAAAGGGCAACTCCGGTGAGAAATGACCCTAGGGGTAATTAACAGATGGTTACCGAGTAGATCGTTCTCTGGGATGCGTTTTCATGGAAATCGAATGTAAAGAGTTTTATCTCTAAACACAGATTAGCTTATAACACTAGTCTATGGGGCACACAGTAGTGAAATTAAATCGCTAGTTAATACCACTAACAAGGCTCCAAATAGCCTCACACTAACACGGCAGCACAATGAGGGTCCCTACATGCAAACCGAAGCATTGAGAACTTTGTAAGAGTACAAACAGTTTAATAAGAAGATACTTTATAAACACAGCGCATATCGCGTTCACGGACAGGCGCCATCTTGGAAAACAGTCTCGACTCATCGAGCGACGAGAGCTCTGCTAAGTGATAAACTGTGACTTGGAATCTCATATGGTCCGTTGTTTCCGGAAGAAAACACTGAACACAACAGAGCTAATAAATAAATAAAACTAAAAATGTCCATGTTATTACATTTCACAAACTTAATTCCTATCGACCAGCTCACTTAGAACAGCGGTCGTGGATCGATGAGTCGAGACTGTTTTCCAAGATGGCGCCTGTCCGTGAACGCGATATGCGCTGTGTTTATAAAGTATCTTCTTATTAAACTGTTTGTACTCTTACAAAGTTCTCAATGCTTCGGTTTGCATGTAGGGACCCTCATTATGCTGCCGTGTTAGTGTGAGGCTATTTTGAGCCTTGTTAGTGGTATTAACTAGCGGTTTAATTTTACCACCCTGTGTCTACCCTGTGCCCCATAGACTAGCGTTATAAGCTAATCTGTTTTTAAAGATAAAACTCTTTACATTCGATTTTCATTAAAACGCATCCCAGAGAACGATCTACTCGGTAACCATCTGTTAATTACCCCTAAGCAAGGCAAGGCAAGGCAAGGCAAGTTTATTTATATAGCACATTTCATACACAATGGCAATTCAAAGTGCTTTACATAGAAAGGAATTAAAATAGGGCTAAAAAATGCATAAGAAAAAGAATACAATGTAAAGAGAATTAAAAGTAATAAAATGATGATAACCAAAGAAAAGAACAGGTAAACTAAAACAGTTATAAAAAATTATTTAAAAAATGATGCATAGATAAGGTGCAATCAGTCGGACATACAGTGCTCAGAGCTCATTCAGTAAATGCACAGCTGAACAGATGTGTTTTGAGTCTGGATTTGAATGTGGCTACTGTTGGAGCACATCTGATCTGTTCAGGAAGCCGGTTCCAACTGCGGCTGGCATAATAGCTAAAGGCAGACTCTCCTTGCTTTGAGTGAACTCTTGGTATTTCTAACTGATTTGATCCTGCTGATCTGAATGATCTGTTGGGTTTGTATTTAATCAGCATATCTGCGATGTATTGAGGTCCTAGGTCATTGAGTGATTTATAAACAAGTAATAGTACTTTAAAATCGATCCTAGATGTAACTGGAAGCCAGTGTAAAGACCTGAGGACTGGTGTGATATGGTCATATTTTCTGGTTCTGCTCAGAATCCTAGCAGCAGCGTTCTGTATGAGCTGCAGCTGTCTAATGGTCTTTTTGGGAAGGCCGGTGAGAAGGCCGTTACAATAGTCCACTCTACTGGTGATGAAAGCATGAACGAGTTTCTCTAAGTCTTGCCTGGAGACAAAACATCTAATCCTTGCAATATTTTTCAGATGATAGTATGCTGATTTAGTTATTGCTTTGACATGACTACTGAAACTCAGGTCTGACTCCAAAATTACACCAAGATTCCTGACTTGATTTTTTGTTATCAGACCTTTAGCCTCAAGATACGCGTTCACCTTGAGAATTTCATCTTTGTTTCCAAATGTAATGATTTCAGTTTTGTCTTTGTTTAACTGAAGATAGTTTTGGCACATCCAGTTGTTAACTTCATCAATGCATTTGCACAGCGAGTCAATGGGGCTGTAGTCATTAGGTGACAGTGCTAAGTAGAGCTGGGTGTCATCAGCATAGCTGTGGTAAGCAATATTGTTCTTTTTCATTATTTGGCTCAGTGGCAGCATATACAGGTTAAACAGGAGAGGTGCTAGAATTGACCCTTGTGGGACTCCGCATGTCATGGACGTCCACTCAGACTTATGGTCTCCTATACTCACATAATAACCTCTCCCTTCTAAGTATGATCTGAACCATTTGAGGACCATTCCAGAAAGCCCGACCCAGTTTTCCAGCCTGTCTAGAAGTATGTTGTGGTCTACAGTGTCGAATGCGGCACTGAGATCGAGTAGAACCAGAATTGATGTTTTGCCTGTATCAGTATTCAAGCGAATATCATTTATAATCTTTATGAGCGCTGTCTCTGTGCTGTGATGCGGTCGGAAACCAGATTGAAAATTGTCAAAGTATCCATTTGAGCATAAGAATTTGTTCAACTGATTGAAAACAACTTTTTCGATGATTTTGCCTATGAAGGGGAGATTTGAGATTGGTCTGTAGTTGCTCAGTATGGAGTTATCTAGATTTCTCTTTTTCATGATATTTCTGCAGAACAACAATGACCTGCAGAACAACAATGACCCTAGGGTCATTTCTCACCGGAGTTGTCCTTTAAGACACTGAATTTTAATTGTGACCAATGGCAAAGACCAGCAGATGCAAAGCTTCAGTGTAAATGATGAGACTTGTGTCCAGTTGTCTTAAACTAAACAGTGAACTGTGATCAGACTGTAACTGTACAGTATAATGATACTAACTGTAGTTTCTCCAGCTGGCATTGAGGGATCATCAGTAGATCACTGAGGTTTCTCACTCCAGAGTCTCCTAGTTTATTCCTGCTCAGGTCCAGATCTCTCAGGTGTGATGGGTTTGATTTCAGAGCTGAAGTCACAGCAGAACAACCTTCATCTGTCATATCACAGCAGCTTAACCTACATTGAGAGAAATGAGAAAACTCTTTATTCTGTAGAGTTATATCATCTTCATAAATGTAGTGTGAACTCAGACTATCATGAGATATTGAGTTCTTCACCTCAATCTCTTCAGTTTACAGTGTGAATCCTTCAGTGCGTCACATAAGGGCTTCACTCCAGAGTCTCCTAGTTTATTCCTGCTCAGGTCCAGATCTCTCAGGTGTGATGGGTTTGATTTCAGAGCTGAAGTCACAGCAGAACAACCTTCATCTGTCATATCACAGCAGCTTAACCTACATTAAGAGAAATGAGAAAACTCTTTATTCTGTAGAGTTATATCATCTTCATAAATGTAGTGTGAACTCAGACTATCATGAGATATTGAGTTCTTCACCTCAATCTCTCCAGTTTACAGTGTGAATCCTTCAGTGCGTCACATAAGGGCTTCACTCCAGAGTCTCCTAGTTTATTCCTGCTCAGGTCCAGATCTCTCAGGTGTGATGGGTTTGATTTCAGAGCTGAAGTCAGGATGAGACACTGTTCCTCTGTAATACTGCATTCACTCAGACTGAAGACAGAAAGAGAAAAGACAATGACTCAGATCTGAGATGATCAAACTGAGCTTTTAAAGGATTTTTCAGACAGTCATTCATCAGCACATCTTCTGAAAGTCATATTTGTAATTCTCGATTTTTCATCTCAGAAGTGTCATAAAGTTCTAGTTTACACAGGCACTGCCAACACACATTTCCATACAATCAACTTGTAAAAGTGCATGAACCTTTATATGACCCTTTAAATAATAAGGTGAAATGACCATGTAGTCAATAAATATATTTCATAAGAACAAGCCTATAACATAACCCATTAAAAGTGCCTGCTCTATTACAAATCATTTATATATCTTTAAATACCCCAAACAGCTGCGTTACAAGATGGAAATATAGACCAGAAAGGATATTTAAACTTGCTCTGCCCTTACGTCAGGACTCACTGCGGGGTCTTTCCTGCTCTTAACTCCGAAAGTATGGAAGCAGAAAAGACTCATTAATAATTCACGCAAAAAACACAATGCACACATTTTCAGACAATTTCACATGCATGAAATCAAATTTACATGCACAAAAAACTATTCACGTGCAAAAAATAAAATTATATATTCATACAAAACATTTCACAAATGCAAAACACAATTTGTAGATTTACAACTGTGCATAAAAACTTTTGAATGTTTCAAATGTACAAGTTTGTCCTTGAATGTGAATGTGCGAATCGTCATTCGCGTGTGAATCGCCTTGGATGTGTGTGTGTGTATTTTGAGACTCTCCTGGCAGCGCTCTCCTCCCACCCGGAGCAGTCGTATTCTTTAGCCAATCAGATTTAGGCTTATCAGTCGGCCAATCATAGTCACGTGAGGTTTGGTTTGGTTTGGTTTGGTTACTTTATTAGCTGTGTCCCAAAGTGAAGTGCGCGCACTTTGAAGGCCGCATTTGAAGTGCGATTACATCATACCTGCACTACGAAGACTGTCCCAATGTGAAGGCTGCACCTCTGAAGGCCGCATTTGAAGTGCGATTACGTCACAGCGGCACTACGAAGGCTGTCCCAATGTGAAGGCTGCACCCTCTGAAGGCCTCATTTGAAGTGCGATTACGTCACAGCGGCACTACGAAGGCTGTCCCAATGTGAAGACTGCACCTCTGAAGGCCTCATTTGAAGTGTGATTACGTCACAGCGGCAATACGAAGGCTGTCCCAATGTGAAGGCTGCACCCTCTGAAGGCCACATTTGAAGTGCGATTACGTCACAGCGGCACTACGAAGGCTGTCCCAATGTGAAGGCTGCTCCTCTGAAGGCCACATTTGAGATGCGATTACGTCACAGCGGGACTACCAAGGCTGTCCCAATGTGAAGGCTGCACCTCTGAAGGCCGCATTTGAAGTGTGATTACGTCACAGCGGCAATACGAAGGCTGTCCCAATGTGAAGGCTGCACCTCTGAAGGCCGCATTTGAAGTGCGATTACATCACAGCGGCAATACGAAGGCTGTCCCAATGTGAAGGCTGCACCTCTGAAGGCCGCATTTGAAGTGCGATTACATCACAGCGGCACTACGTAGGCTGTCCCAAAGGGAGAGCTGCACCTCTGAAGGCCGCGTTTGAAGTGCGATTGCGTCACAGTGGTGCGATGAAGGCTGCCGCAATTCATGAGCGACTCAAAATGCGCCCTTCGGTTCTCAGGCAAAGGAAGGGTACAGCAGATGGGACCTTCCCATAACTTCGCAGCCTTCCCTATCCCAGAATTCATAGCACACTGGTGACTACAGGATTTGACTGGTCCGCATTCCCGCGGCACTCGATCAGATTCCAGTTAAAGATGGTAGCGGTCGGTAACTCAAGTGTAGCCTGGGTACTATTGAACACAACAGCGCAAGCGCTTGAAGTAAATAAGACGTTCAACGTCAGTGCATTCACACAGTTCCCAGTTCCCTGCCCTGAGCAAGATGAACTTTAATTTCCCAATTTTTAAATGCTATTTATTTCTCAACCATTATCTCAAGAAGAGGAATCAGTCCATTATCACCCTTTTCGCTGTTTCTTTTTTTCCCATACACTTGCTTTAAATAGCCTTCAAAATATAATCTGCGTGGCGCTGTATTTTCGTCCTGCTCCCGCTATTCCGCACCGCACCATTCCGCTCGCGCAAAATTCACTCCGTGCTCACCCGCTATAAATTATTTTATTCCCGACCCGACTGATCCAGCTAAATTTAGATTTTGTTTCCAGAATCTATCTTTTAAATTTCCCTTACAGAAAGAGAGACACTGGATAGGAATTGTCCGTGCAATCATTTATTTTTCTTACAGCCTAGGCTGTAGCAACACCGTAACTAAAACAAATATCACAGAAAAATAGGCTAAATCAAATGTGACATCTGTCACTCAGAATTATAAGAAAAAATACAAACAAACGAAAACTGCTTACTTAGATGCTAAAATAAAGTTTATATATATATATATATATATATATATATATATATATATATATATATATATATAGGCCTATATATATATATATATATATATATATATATATATGAATGAATGAATGTTCACTGACGACGGTCAACGAAACATCGATCCTCCAAAGGCTGAATGCGTGGCCGACACAGAACAATTTAAATGGCTAGCTTATTATTTTTTATGCAAGTGATTTGTAAATTAAACGAACTGCTGTCTATTGTTCATTTTATTTAACTTCAAACGTAGGCTAAATTAAAGAGAAGTGGTTTTTCTATAGCCTAGCTATTGTTTATTTTTGTAATGCACGTTATAATTTGTAGCTACATTAAACACATTTATGTTTATACATATTTTCTTGTCATGTAATTTAAAATGTGTAAATGAAAATAAATTGGTCTATTAGCCTAAGTAGGCTTTTTACAACTATAGCCTATTTATAGACCAATAAAATAACTTAAGTTTAACATTAGAAACAACAAATTTTTATTATCAGCCAAACCAGAAGAAAACCCTTTTCTACTCTTTCATTGCGCTGAGCGGGAGAAGCTGGAGCTGGACCGGGATGGGGAATAATGCACAATAGAGACTCTGGTAAGGCCTGAGCGGGACATCATCTTCTGGGATGAGTGCATATTTCCACTGTCCGCAGCTTTGCGGGGCCGAATCGGTCGACGGGTGCATGGCATGCCATAAAAAAAAAAACATGGACGTATATAGGCTAAATGTTTAAAATATATTGTAACAGTTACATTTAACATAAGAAATAAACTGTTAACTAATATTTGCAATTTGACAATATTTAACCGGCTACAGATTTACATGCTTAGTCCAACCCATCGTCGCAGGCTTTGAAGCATGTCAAAACCCAATAGAAAGCTCAAAAAAAGTATATATATATATATATATATATATATATATATATATATATATATATATATATATATATATATATATATATATATATATATATTTCTCTTTTTAAAATCTCCTCACGAACGTCCGCTGTCAGTTGTCAGAACCTGCTAGTCCATTAACGGCGCTTGGTTCATTGTTGCCAAGTCTGGAATGGGGCTGCATTTAGGCTACTGTTGCTTTGGGGTGTTTGTAGCCTATAGTCCACAGGTTAAGTTGTCTTTACTTAAGCAATATTTCTACTGCCCGCGCCCCGCATTTTGGGATATTTTGGCCCATTCTGGCTGTGATTCCGATACTTTTGAATAACAATTGGAGGGGTTTTATTATTCAGACCTGGCAACCCTGTCCCTCGGTTCGCCCTTCGTGCACTTCGTGCACTTTGAAGGCGTGGCCTGGTCTAGCCTTCGAAGTGCATGGCCTTCGAAGTGCGCACCCTTCACTTTGGGACACAGCTATTGTCCCCGAGGGGAAATTCTGCTTGGGCACAGTGCATAGTTGCTTCTTAAAAGAACATCACAAACATAAAAAACACCACAGACATCACAGATCACACAAATACTGCTTGGGCATAAGGCAAAGGTAATTCATTAAAAAAAAAAAAAAAAAAAAAAAACATTATTGACAACTCAGGTCCATGAATGAAAGTGCATGTGCTAAAGTGCTTATATGTTTATTGCACGTTGCCCTAATAGCACCGGAATCATATATAAAGTTCTTTATTTTCCTTTCTTCCTCTTTCCCTTTGGACACAGCTCTATTTTACATTGTTCAGCAGCTTAATGGAGGCTGGCACAAATGATAATTTTAAGCGATTCGTTTTACATTTTGGTACACGGAGTCTTCTTCCTGATGGCAGGGTTTCGTATTCAAGGAAGAGGGGATGTTTAAGATCAGATTTAATTTTCATAGCCTGTTTCATAATTGTCTGATCATACAGGGTCTGAATAGGCTCATAGTCTCTCCTTCCTATAATTTTCATAGCCGTTTTGTGCATGTTGGCAAGCTTGTTTTTCAGTTTTAGTGTTAAGTTGCCAAACCAAGCACTAATTCCATATCTGATGACACTCTCCAATATTGCACGGTAGAAGATCATCATGATCTGACTGCTCACTCCATACAACCTTAATCGCCGCAGAAAATAAAGCCTCTGCTGCAGTTTATTGCACAGGTTATCAACATGTGTATTCCAGCAGAGAAGATTATCGATGTGGACACCTAAGTATTTGTATGAGGACACCTGAGTTACTTCCTGGTTTTTAATGACCACTGGCTTGTGGTCTGTAACTTTCCTCGGGTCAAAGACCATCTCCTTTGTTTTATGAATGTTTAAAAATAGATAATTTCTGTCACACCATTTAACGAATGTATCTATTTCATCTTGGAACATAGAGGAGTCTACATCCTTGTATAAAAGGCTCAAGATCGCGGTATCATCTGCAAATTTCATTATATAGTTGTTAACGTGAAATTTCCTACAGTCATTGGTGTACAATGTAAACAGTATTGGTGACACTACACAACCTTGAGGAACTCCTGTGTTACAGTATTTGACCTCCGATAGTGTCCTGTTGACCCTCACTTGCTGTGCCCTGTTGTTTAAAAAAGAATAAAACCATTTAATTAAGATAGTATTAACGTTCATGTTTTTAAGCTTCTCTAAAAGCACATGAGTTTGGACTGTGTTAAAAGCTGAACTAAAGTCGACAAACAAGATTCTAGCATAAGCGTTTATGTTTTCGAGGTGTTTAGAAATAAAGTGAGAGATGCATAGAATTGCGTCATCAGTGCTGCGTTCTTGCTTATAGGCAAACTGGTACACATCTAGTTTTGACTCTACATCCTTCATAAGTAAAGACACAACGAATTTTTCAAAACATTTCATTACAGTCGAGGTTAGAGCTATAGGACGAAAATCTTTATTTTCTGAGGCGCCTGTTTTTTTAGGCAATGGAGTTATAATTGATTTCTTCCACAGAGTTGGGACAGTATGAGTAGCCAACGACTGCTGGAAAATAGGGCACCAAGCCATTGATAGTTCTTCTGCACAGCTTTTGAGCAGAAAGGCTGGTAGGCCATCAGGGCCTGTGGCCGTGCCCGTATGTACTTTGCTGAAAAGTCGTTTGATGCTACATGGGTCCACCTCCAGGTAACAGGAAGAGTCAATAGCTGGCAGGGACTGCAAAACACTGTCACATTCCTGAGCAAAGTTTTTAGAGTCAAATCGCAGGAAGAAATCATTCAGCTCATTTGATTTATGTTGATCGTCCAGTGTAATGATATGTTGTTTTGCAGGGTTCATATTAGTCACAGATTTCATTGTGTGCCAGAGTTTTTTGGTATTTAATGTTTGCAAGTTTTGTTCCATCGTTTGCCTATGTTTTTCTCTCGCATTATTGAGGAGTTGTTTAAGTTCTTTTTGGACCACTGACAATCCCGCTCTATCCTTGTTTCTAAAGGCTTGCCTTTTCCTATTTATGCAGTCTTTAATTTCTTTTGTAATATAGGGTTTGTTGTTGGGGTACACTACTATATCCTTCCTGGCCACTACATTATCAACACAAAACCCTATGTAGTCTGTTATAGTACTAGTAGCCTCATCAAGCTCTAAGGAATGAAAAATTGACCAATCTGTACACATGAAGCACCCCTTTAGTGTTTCAATTGCATCATCTGACCACACATAAACAGATCTATGTTCGGGTTTGCTCGATTTGAAAACAGATTTGTAAGACGGTATAAAATGTAATGTGTCATGGTCTGAGTTGGAGATTGGGGGTTTGGGCTTGACTGAATATGCCCCCCTTATATTTCCATAACATTTATCTAAGATCCTGTTATTTCTCGTGTTACATTTTACATATTGTTGAAAGCCTGGCAGTGCACTCTCCAGTTTGCAGTGATTATAATCGCCCAAGAAAAAGATAGGCGCCCCAGGCGAGCGTTGTAACTGTTCATGTGCGCACTCTGCTATGTGCGCGGCGGCTCTGCCTGCGTTGGCGCTAGGTGGGACATAAACAGCGGCTATAATAATATTGCCAAACTCCCTTGGTAAGTAATGGGGTCTCATAGATACGCAAAGCAGTTCGACATCAGGGCTGCATATAGCCTCTCTCACTGTGTATTGTTTACACCATTTGTCACTCACGTACATGCAGATTCCTCCTCCTTTCCTTTTCCCGGACGTGTCGGAGCGGTCGGCTCGCACCAGTGAGTAACCATCCAAGTTGAGCAAAGAGTCCGGGACTCCCTGATGAAGCCACGTCTCGGTGAACACCATAAGGTTAGATTCCCGGTACTCGAAACAGCTCCTCTGGTTGATACGAAGTTCATCCATCTTTGGTGTCAGCGATCGCACATTGCTGAGGATTATTGACGGCAGCGGTGGTTTGTTGATTCGCCGGCGGAGCCGTTCCCTGACGCCTCCCCGTCTTCCTCGCTTGCGTTTAAGCCGCGTGCCGGTATGTGTTGCTCGGATGGCCGCTGGCAGGTTGTTCGGTGGTGTTGATTGAAGTGGTCGGAGGGACAGCAAAGTCTCTCTGGAGTAACCACGGCTTAGCTCATGTTCCCACAGCACGATTGTCGCAGAGCGGGAAATTAAGTAATCACTGATAAAAATCAGGACTTGAAGTATAATGTGGAGGCCCAATGCCATTTTGGCCAAGCACAAAAGCACTTAAGACACAAATTAAAACAAAACACCAAACGCTTAAAACACGTAGACTACAAGCAACGACAGCACGCGCCCGGGTCGCTACAGAGCAGCGCCACCATCCTGACCAAAGCAGCAGCTGGCCCACCTGGTGTTACGTCATCAGCCTTTGCCCACAGTTCATCATGGGGCTAAGCATAGGTTTGCACAATTTGATCTCTTCATTTCTGTTTAGTGAAACTATGAAGTTAGAGATCAGTTGTAGTCATAGCTTATTAAATATTAACAGATGTAAGCAACTGCTGTGGTAATCAGATGTCCCATATGAAGAGGAAATTATGCTTGTTTTGTTGTATATTAGCTGCAGGTAACGTACAGAGCCCCTCTGACAGCTCATCTGGATGTCAATCACTATTAGTCAATCACTAAACTAATATTTAGTTGTATGACCACAGTTTTTTAAAACTGCTTGACATCTGTGTGGCATGGAGTCAACCAACTTGTGGCACCTCTCAGCTGTTATTCCACTCCATGATTCTTTAACAACATTCCACAATTCATTCACATTTCTTGGTTTTGCTTCAGAAACAGCATTTTTGATATCACCCCACAAGTTCTCAATTGGATTAAGGTCTGGAGATTGGGCTGGCCACTCCATAACATTAATTTTGTTGGTTTGGAACCAAGACTTTCCCGTTTACTAGTGTGTTTTGGGTCATTGTCTTGTTGAAACAACCATTTCAAGGGCATGTCCTCTTCAGCATAGGGCAACATGACCTCTTCAAGTATTTTAACATATGCAAACTGATCCATGATCCCTGGTATGCGATAAATAGGCCCAACACCATAGTAGGAGAAACATGCCCATATCATGATGCTTGCACCTCCATGCTTCACTGTCTTCACTGTGTACTGTGGCTTGAATTCAGAGTTTGGGGGTCGTCTCACAAACTGCCTGTGGCCCTTGGACCCAAAAAGAAAAATTTTACTCTCATCAGTCCACAAAATGTTCCTCCATTTCTCTTTAGGCCAGTTGATGTGTTCTTTGGCAAATTGTAACCTCTTCTGCACATGCCTTTTTTTTAACAGAGGGACTTTGCGGGGGATTCTTGAAAATAGATTAGCTTCACACAGACGTCTTCTAACTGTCACACTACTTACAGGTAACTCCAGACTGTCTTTGATCATCCTGGAGGTGATCATTGGCTGAGCCTTTGCCATTCTGGTTATTCTTCTATCCATTTTGATGGTTGTCTTCCGTTTTCTTCCACGTCTCTCTGGTTTTGCTCTCCATTTTAAGGCATTGGAGATCATTTTAGCTGAACAGCCTATCATTTTTTGCACCTCTTTATAGGTTTTCCCCTCTCTAATCAACTTTTTAATCAAAGTACGCTGTTCTTCTGAACAATGTCTTGAACGACCCATTTTCCTCAGCTTTCAAATGCATGTTCAACAAGTGTTGGCTTCATCCTTAAATAGGGGCCACCTGATTCACACCTGTTTCTTCACAAAATTGATGACCTCAGTGATTGAATGCCACACTGCTATTTTTTTGAACACACCCCTTTCAACTAATTCAACTAATTGCCCAATTGCACAGCCTTAAGAGCGTGCATATCATGAATGCTGGGTCTCATTTGTTTTCTGAGAATCTACTGAACCTACTGGTAACTTGTTTGCCACGTAGCAATAAAAAAATATACGAAAAACCTTGATTATTCTGGTTAGTCACATTGTACTGCTATTATTTTTATTATTTAAGACTGTATATATATATTTTTTTTCTTTTTTTTTCTGTACTTTATGTTGTGCTCCTTTATACTTGAGATTGTCAGTTCATCATTTACTCATCTTCAAGTTGTTAGTTCCATACCTGTAACCTATGTATGAATTTCATTGTTCTGCTGAACACAAAGGAAGATATTTCAAAGAATATCAAATTGTGCAAACCTATGCTTAGCCCCATGATAAACTGTGGGCAAAGGCTGATGACGTAACACCAGGTGGGCCCGCCCTCACGTGACTATGATTGGCCGATTGATAAGCCTAAATCTGATTGGCTAAAGAATACAACTGCTCCTGGTGGGAGGAGAGCGCTGCCAGGAGAGTCTCAAAATACACACACACACATCCAAACATCCATACATTTTTTGTGCAGGTAAATTTGATTTCATGCATGGGAAATTGTCTACACATGTGTGCATTGTGTTTCTTGCGTGAATTATTAATGAGTCTTTTCTGCTTCCATATGAATGTGCTCTTAAAGATCTCATGTTCATCAAGATCAACACGTTGCGCATCTATAACACAAGTTGTATTTATCGTAAGATTTATACGGCAAAATGACGTGCAAATGATACGCATTGTCAACTAGGATGAGTGGATTATGAGCCAGCATCATGAGCAGAAAGCGCGCCAGAATCCGGTTCTCTTTCACACTTGAACAAACTATAACACACAGGAAGAATTATGACAAAATGTCCGTTTTGTCAAGTATTCTCATTGGAAATAACGTCTTAAATGAACTTAAAGAGTTGTGAGGAGATGGGATGCGTGAGACAGAGCGTCAGTTCTGCAGCGGTAGATCTTAAAGCGACAGCAGCCATTAATGTTAAACACTCACTGCTCTTGACTGGATAACTTTTGTAGTTTTAATAAGGATTCATCTATATTTAATTCATAATTTATGCAGTGCAGACTGTTAACTTTATACTGATTACTTTATTCAATGTCTGTACCTGTTAGACAGGAAGTGCACAGGTAAATATGACATGGGTTTATGAGAGGATTGTTTTAAGTTGAAGTTTGAAGCCGAATAAATGTTCAAAAGCTTTCAGTTACACTGTAATGTATGTTTAAAGTGTGTGTGTGTGTGTGTGTGTGTGCCGTTGTAACTGCCATCGTTAATGCAGCAGAGAAACTATGCTTTAGACATTATTACTGAACATGTGCTTAGTTGCAGCACTTAGACTGGCGTTTAAACGAGCCCTGTCAAGCGGCCGCATTTACAAACAACAGCGGCAAACATATGACCCAGTCCCGTAAACACCATTACTGGCTGGCGAGGATGTCCAATTTAACTTTAACAACTATGTGCGCCAACTTGAATGTCAGGAATGGAACAAGTTTGAGATCTATGAGAGACACTTCAGAAAGTCATTGGCAACCAAACTACTCCAAGAAAGAACTTACTGTGCCTGCTCGGGTGACCCGGCGAAATGGAGTAAAGTTACGTCCATACTTTTCGGCGTTGTTTTCAGAAACGTAGTGTTTTGTGCGAGGCGTGCTGGTGGGAAGGAGTTTGGATTACCGCTCCTGAAATATGTGTCACGCATCCTAAAGAAGTTCCCCTTGAGCGATAAACATGCAGTGGAATTAACATCGGTCTCCATTACTTCCTGGATTGAGAAACAGCTGATCTTCGTGAGAGACGTCATCCAGCCGTCGCTGAGCAGAAGGGGAGATGAGGAGCGCCGCGGGCAGCCGAGTACGGTAAGCAGAGAAAAACTAGCACACCTATGGCAGCACCGCAGGTCCAAAGCTATTGAGATTATTCTCAATAATAGCACATTTCCTTCCCCTCCACCTACTATTAATGATATCAGTAACGTGCATAAGTATTATGTGGACAAATGTCAATCACTCCCGCCTCATACATTGGCCACGCCCCCCTGGTCCATCAACATAGAGACAATTGCTCCAGTCCATTATCCATCCACTGCTCATTTTACTATTGATCAAATAGACAAAGTTCTTCCAAATAACAAAGCCTGTGGATATGATGGGGTAAAATATGAGACCCTGAAAGCCACAAAATCCTGGTCTTCCCATATACTCACATGTATATTTAACACCTGTCTGATTAATGGGAAAGTACCAGACTCATGGAAGGGGGCCCTTGTCTATAGAATTCCAAAGAAAGACAATACCCCAAGTGATCATCTACATGGAGAGACATATCTCTCCTGCCCACTGTTTACAAGGTCTTCATGAAATGCCTGCTGGCCCGAATCCTCCCATGGCTTGTGGATGCAGGCATCCTCTCATCCAAACAGAAAGCCTACATAGACAGACAGGGTATGAACGAACACGTGTTCTGCCTGAAAACTTGAATTGACGATTTTAAACATGAATCATGTAAATTCTATACTGTATTCTTGGATTTTAGAGATGCCTTTGCGACATTATCCCACAAATTGTTGCTTAATGCATTAGAGGAAATCCATCTACCTCAGCCCTTTGTGGCCCTCATAACAGATGTGTATAAGGGATCTTTTTTACAAGTTATCTGTGGTAAACAACTCACAGAGCCAATAACTCTTAAGGTGGGGATTAAGACAGGCTGTCCCTGGAGTGCTGTCAACTTCATCCTGGCCATCAACCAGTGGATGAAGTGGATCTGCCAGTGCGCACCACCACACACTCGATCCCCAAACCCTGTCCAGGGGTACGCTGATGATGTCCAGGTGTCCTCCAGAGACGAGAAGATCATTCAAAACATCCTGTCCAGAACAGATGAATTCCTACAGTGGTCTAAGCTGGAGGTGAAGCACACCAAATGTGCAGCATTCTACGAGTGGCGAAGCGGTGGAAACCGCTGGTACAAATCTAAATCTGACAAACCCCCCTCCTTCACAATAATGGGACAGCCCATCAGAGTCTACTCTCGTCATGAAACATACACCTACCTTGGCCATAAATTCAACATTGCAGGTGAGTGGGGTGAACAGGTGCAGTTATCCTGTGCCTTTAAGGACAGGCTCGATCTGATTGACTCCTCCCCCTTACCTGTAGTCATGAAACTGCAGGCCATTAGAGAAGGGGCTCTGGCAAAGATACAACATCTCTTTGCAAACATTCATATTCCACAAAATGTTCTACGGGACATGAATAATAGAAGAGGCCGTCAGGAAATGACTGGGATTGAATATTCATTCCACCAGAGACATAATTTTCCTCAAACTAAAGGAAGGGGGTCTGGGGGTCCCAAATGTGGAATGGACCGATTCCACTATAAGGTTAGCACACCTCATCAGCATGCTCAACAGCGATGATGCTGCAGTCAGAGAGCTAGCCAGAGCTTCCCTCTTACTGGACCTTAGGAAGAGAAAGGTCCCTTTGGCCACAGGTAACCACACAGCAAATTACTGAGGGATAAAAACCTGGTGTTGGGCATCTAGTGATAAAATCTGGTGTTAATTTACAAATATTATATGCTTTATCACTTGTTTAGTGATAAAGCACAGTGTTTCCTTTGGGTGATAAAGCACAGTGTTTCCTTTGGGTGTTAACAATCAACATCTGCGCATGTGCAG
The DNA here is from genome assembly GCF_024679245.1 of Pseudorasbora parva. NCBI lineage: Eukaryota > Metazoa > Chordata > Actinopteri > Cypriniformes > Gobionidae > Pseudorasbora > Pseudorasbora parva. The sequence goes on from NC_090185.1 coordinate 43,567,577, forward strand.
AGCATTTTAAATTTCCCAGCTCATCCTTCGGTCTCTCCATCTTTATGGATTTCCCTGCACACACAACGGTTACAAGGACAAGGTATAGTATAGTATTATTATCTTATCAACTTGTGATTTATTAATGAGCTTGTATAATGAGTAACATAGCCGATGTGGTTGACTTAACTCTGTTAGCGTTTTTTTTTTATTTTTTACCTCAGTTTAAATTTAGTGCGCTTTTGATCTGCCATTCAGTTTAACATAACTGAATAACCCCCACTAACACACTAAATTCGTTAATGGAGGACGAGATTTACGTAAGTGACTTAATTTCGTTGTACTAATTTTGTAATAATGTAGCAGCATTAACATTATGTGTCATTTTTTAACTCACTGGACTTGGATAGTTATTTCTTCTCATTTGGCATAACGTTAAGTATCTTTAGGGCTTCCAACCTTTATAAGACCGTTTATGTCTTTCACCCCGTAACTACGAGTTAATTCTGGTGTTTTGAAATGTCATTCAAATGAGAAAGCAGACGTTAATCGAATGAATTAATTGCTCTTAATTTTTTTTCTTGTGTGACGCCGGGGCTCGATCCCTGGCCGAGCACCCACGGATAGCAAGGTCCATCATTGTCGGCGCTGCGCATACTGATCGGCCTGCAACATTTTGCGAGTGAAATGCTCTGTGTGTTCTAGCAATCTTCTCGTGGTACTTTGATAACATACGCCGACCATTCTGTACAGCGCTCCAAAATGTCGAAAACATCGTAGGACACGCTTTTCTTCATGAACTGCTTCAGTCAATATATAGAAACTCAAGATCGAGGACAGGTGTGCAATGTCGTGGAATGTATGTGCCAAAACTCATTTTGGCGTGCATATGATACGCAATTTATGGCGTATTATACATACGAACCCCCCACCCCACTACCCTAAACCTACCCAAGAGAGCGTGTCATATATACACCATAAAGTGCGTATCATATGCACGCCGAAATGAGTTTTGGCATATACATTCCACGACATTGCACACTCGTACTATTTGACATTTTTCGTCTTATTTTGTATTAGTTGAGCAGACATGCATTAGTGCCCTTCCATGCGCAATTTTTTTCTGTATAACTTCGTTCTAGCCTTTTCTAGTTGTAGCATTGTAAATCTGTAACAGTAGTGCTTATGTTTTGAATATAACGTTTTCTTGCTATGTATTGGTTTAAAAATAACCTGAAGTAAAACACAAAGTGACCTGTATATTTTTAGTCTTTTAGTTTGCTTTCTGCTTTGGAGGATTTTTGTTTCATGGAATATTGTTTATTACTGCAGAAGGAAACCACTTAAGGCCACAATCTATGTATGCCCTTGGCATTTTTACTCTACAAACCTAAACGATCCTGAAAGGAAGACAGGCTATGTAAGTATCTCTGCTTGTTGATTGAAGATGTTTGAAACTTTATATCTTAGATTTTTTTAATGTGTTTGTTTTAACCAAATTTGTCTCTTTAACAGGAACGATACTATGTGTTTGGATCATTTTGAGGAGCGCTATCAACGCCAAGATCATGGGATCGATTAATTGGGAAAGCAAGAACTGACAAAATGTAAAAATGCGTACATTGAATACAATGTAAGTCGCTTTGGATAAAATCATCTGCGAAATGTAAATGTATTAATTTATAAAGGAATAGTATTTTTTATCAGAAATAATTACAAACCAGACAGTTTTTTAACATTAAGGTTGATTTAATATATACAATGTTGAATTTTTGTATTTTCAATCAAAACATTACTTGAGGAATGTTTCTTTGTTTAATCTTGTTTGAAACGCAGTAGAGATTTATCATTGTAAGATATTACATTGGAGTATAACAAGAAAATGTTTTATTCAATTGTATGTGTGACAACAATGGCTTTACTGTAGCGATTCCCGGCGAAAGCAAGAACTGACAAAAATGTTTTTTTTTATTAAAAATGGTATTGAATGCAGTGTAAGTCGCATTGGATAAAAGTGTCTGCCAAATACATAAATGTAATGGAATTGATATATTACAATTTCAATAAATATTCAAATACATTTGTAGTCACTTTATTTTTTTGGGGGGAAAATAAAATAATATATATAAATTGTTTTAAATTTAATTCACAGTGCCATTTTAGTATTTAAGTATTTACATTAAATAAACATTAAATACACTGGGTGTGTGAGATTAATCACCATAAAGTGTTAAATGTACACTTATGAGTAATACATTTCTCAACACCTTGAGTGACTAAAAAGAAACACTAACACAGTGTTTGTATAACGAACACTTCCGTCAGTGTTGTTTTAACACTAGCAAAGATGGACCTGTATGTTCACCCAGAAAGTGATAATTTTAACACCCGTGGTGATAAATCTCCCAACATATTTTTGCTGTGCAGGAAAGGCAACGGCAAACTGGACACACACGCTGCAGGCTTTGGAGTTCGCTCAGACTGGCCAGACCTGAACGATCTGTGTAACAGACTGGCAGTTACATTACAGTGGACAGAAAGTGACTCTCACACTACACCTGAGGCATCTGACGCAGTGGTCACAGACACATCTATTACTGTGGGGACCTCAGTCTGTCATAATGAGACACAACACACACTACAGATCCTCTCACACTACACCTGAGGTGTCTGACGCAGTGGTCACAGACACATCTATTACTGTGGGGACCTCAGTCTGTCATAATGAGACACAACACACACTACAGATCCTCTCACACTACACCTGAGGCGTCTGACGCAGTGGTCACAGACACATCTATTACTGTGGGGACCTCAGTCTGTCATAATGAGACACAACACACACTACAGATCCTCTCACACTACACCTGAGGCGTCTGACGCAGTGGTCACACACACATCTATTACTGTGGAGACCTCAGTCTGTCATAATGAGACACAACACACACTACAGATCCTCTCACACTACACCTGAGGTGTCTGACGCAGTGGTCACAGACACATCTATTACTGTGGAGACCTCAGTCTGTCATAATGAGACACAACACACACTACAGAGCACAACAGCAAAAAGATCCTTACTGAACATCACACAGATGGACACAAAACAACACTGGACTGGAGTGAATGCAGGGAAAGTTGGCATGTCTTGACTTTGCTGACCACTCTTCCTCTCACTCTATGTACAGAAATGCTGCAATAGGAGAGGATATTCTCTGCTTCACTGTTAAAGCCAGACTACAGGTGCTGCCAACCAGAGACAATCTAGCATTATGGTCCCTCAAAATCACCAGCCACACTGGATAATGCTTTCTAACTCTGATCACCTTGAATCAATTGCTCATATTGTGAATGGATGTAATAAGTACAAGGGACTATATACAGCACGCCATGACCGTATCGTTGATCTCATTGCAAGTTCTGTTCAGGACATATTTCCAAAAATTATGCCTATGTATAAACATTCACGAGTAATCCCAGTCTGGTCCAACAGCTCTGAGGATGTGTTCTGAACATCCCTAACAGCCCTGATGTTGTGTTGGTGGATATAGACAGAAAGCAGGTGTTAGTCCTTGAAGTAGGTTGTGTTTATGATTTGTATATGGACATAGCCTTCTTGGAAAAAATGACTTAATACCAACGTCTCCTTGCTAAGATCAGTGACCTGGGCTATGCATGTAAGTTTGCGGTATTGATATTTGGCAGCCTGGGACATGTGCACAAACTGACTGTTAGTGGATTAAGACTGGCAGGACTACCAAAAGGACAGTCTAAACAGCTGGCCAAACCCTGCTCTATATCAGCTGTGATAGGCTGTCTTGCTGTGTGGCGTAAGCGATGTTTTCTGTACCCTTAATGTCAAAGCTGTGCTACCTCTGAGAATATTTGAATCCTTTCTGTAAGAAATTTGATTGGTGGATTTAAATAAAGAAATTAAAATGTGTGTGATAATGGCCTTTAAAAAAAAGATGATTTATAAAAAGATGTCATTGAACAAATCTTTAAAATATACTGTCTTTATGTTTTTTTCTACATTAATTTGGTGATTTACTGTGAAATTATTACATCATAAAATAAATAAAAACAAATAAATACTTGTTTTTAATTGTGATTAATCGCAATTAATCAGAAAAAGTTGTCGTCATGTAACTTCATAACCACTTGCTTGATTAATGAAAATTAGGGTTCATTTTAAAGCTTAGAAGTGATGGCTTTACAGTGAATATAATGAATATGATTAACTCTTAACAACTGCTTTTAAATGTGCTGTAAGTGACAAGACATGCTTATGTGGTGGGACATGCTTTCTTCTGTGATCCCGCTTTGCAGTAATGACGCAGCATCATGTGAAGATTCACCCGATGGGAACTGGCGTGGCCATCATCAGAGGGCCGTTTTCCACTGTTACCTGATTTGCCCATTTCACAGTGTGGGTGGGGTTTAGGGGTGGGGTCAGGGGAAGGGGCTCATTTTCAATGCCTGATTTATAAACACTCATCAGTTTGAAAACACACCCACATTTAGAAAAGGCCACTTTAGTTCTGCAGAGCTGGGGCGCGATTGGATTGGGCTGTTTGTGTATTTCGGCTGTGGCGGTTAACAAATCACTCACACTAGTCACTTCTGCTCTGTTGCTAGTCACCTAACATTACTAGGCTCCTCAAAAGCCATCTGTTATAATCGTGTTGCGCATTATAACCTATCACACGTGTTTCTTTTGAGTTTATGAATGCAATGTTTAAATATAGCTGCAAGCAGCCATTATCGGGGCCAAGCGCAAAGAAGAAGACAAGACATGCCAGCATGGCTGGAAGTGTCAAACCAACTGCAACAATGAGCCATTAAAGACCTATTAAGTTGATTTTAGGCAAAATAAGCAGTACAATTTTAAATACAGTCAATAATAATGATTTAATAGTTTATCACTTTCAACCAATAGGTCGGACTGTTACAAAACTGATGTGGTGTAGTCAGATTGAGGAGACAATGACACATGCAAAGTTTGGTGTCAATATGTCAAAGCATTGCAGAGATACAGCCTCAAGAGTCATTTTTGCATCATAGCTCAACTCTGTTGAAGTGGTATATGAAAACTGTTTTGTCTATCAACACAAAATCCATAACTATTTGTTCGGCATGGTCTGAAGACGATACGGTTCAATTTAAGTGAAAATCAGACAAACGGTCTAGGACGAGTTTGAAAAAGTAGGTTTTTAACAAATAACAAGATGGAGGACAGATAGGTTTGCAAAATATGACAAAATTGGTATCCATGTTCTCGGTATGAGCCATTGAATGTATTATGACCAGTTTCATTACAATGAGTTAATTTAATCAAAAGTTATTCGCATTTCTGTACATTTTATTACAACTTTTGACCACAAGGTGGCGCTGCTACGAAACTTTTTGAGTACCTTCAGGACATGGAGCGGAAGACACATAATGAGTTTTGTAACGATATGCTAATGCATTCGTAAATTATAGCATTAGCATTTTAAACCATAATACTGCATCGAAGTCAATGGGAATTTCATGTTTTGTTCTATTATAGCGCCACCAAGAGGCACAATCCCACCAATTTTTGTGTGTGTCCTCATAGTGAGCCCATACATATGTGTGTCAAGTTTGGTGAAAATATCTCATTTTGTTTTGGAGTTATAGACATTTATATGAAAAAAACACGTAAAAAATTACTGACACCTGACTTTGATTGGATTTTACTACCCCTTACTATCAATATTTTGACATTTGGGCATTAGCGTATAGCTATCGACCTATGTTTCCGGACTTCTGGCACTGGTTTCGTCTCGATCGGAATGAAAATATGGAATTAACTACTATTAGACATTACATATTTTAAGAAGTAAAATGAGTTTTAAAAGGAAGGAACATTTAATGGGATTTGTATGTTTCATTTTATTGTTGTTGATTTAATCAGGGCCCGAGCACTGATGGTGGTCTACATGTCAATATGTAGTCAGTTATATTGTCACCTGTGGGCAAGAGTAAACTGTGATTAACTGCTCATTAAGATTGAACCAAAACAACATCATATTTGGTCAGTCTAATAGTTAATAGCCTTAGTGATGTTACATTTCAAAGATCTTGAGTTTAGTTGAAAGTCGTGTTCGTGGTATCCTGACAAAGCCTGATGTTTCAGCAAAATTTTAGTTATTCATAGTGCCACTAGCTGGCCAAGTCAAGTCGCCTTTATTTATATAGCGCTTTTAACAAGTCCAGTTTCAAAGCAGCTTCACAGGAAAATAATGCAACAGATTTTGTACAACTGCTCTGTTTAAAACGGTGATGTTATCCAACTAATTTCAATTATCATGTAGTGTCAATGCGGGCAGATCGGTAATATAGTTGAACTTTAGGTGTCCCCAACTGAGCAAGCCAAGCCAAAGGCAACGGTGGCAAGGAACCAAAATTCATTCAGGGCCAGGATGGAGATAAAAAATCTTGGGAGAAACCAGGCTCAGTCAGGGTGCCATTTCTCCTCTGGCCGACGAACAAACAGTGTATGATTATTATTTTGCATATAACAGTGTATGATAATTTTTTACCTTTTAAACTGGCAACATTACAGTTCAGAAGTCATATTAGATAAATAGATATTCGTAAGATTATTTGATAGATTGGAGTTGTCGTGCCGGAGATGGGTTTAGAAGGATGTCTTTTTGAGTCTGCATTTACAGGGCAGAGTTTAATTGACACACTCTCTTAAGACATTTCAGGGATGCATTGGTCATGTCCTGGCACAGGTCCACCCTCTGATCAGAATACAGCCCAGTAGCAGGAAGTGTGGCAAATACAAATGATTGATATAGTCCTCCTATTTTTATATACTTAAAGCTACACTGTGTGATATTTTCCCCCATCTAGTAGTGAAAAGGTATATGACCATCCAGTGAATAATAGTTTCTGCTCCTCTCAATTTCGATTTCGTTTTAACTCCTACGGTGGCTGATTTAGTCATGGCTTCCAGTTCGACCTCTTCGGTGAGGGTTTGGTTCAACTCAAGTGATGAGGTAATTTTTGAAAACTATTATAATTTGCAGTTATTTAATTTACCAAATGATCTATGATCAAATTAATCTATGTAAAATGAATAATAGTTTTACGTTTTCGTTATTTTAACCAGTTCATTGCTAACATCAGGTTCCCAGACGAATGCAAGCTAATCTTAGTAAAGTAACTTTTATCAGTATTATCGTTATTCTGTATATTGTACAACACCACTAGCGTAAGGCAAACAAATTATAATGCAATTAAAATATTAATCTTATGTTATCCATCATAGAACGCGGATTTATGTTATAAGGTAAACAATACTTTTTCATCATTGACGCGAGGAAAACTATCCTAGACGTCGTTCTAGTGTTATGCACAGCACACCATGATATAATTAGCCAAGCAACAATAAAACTTCCAATATGCACAAATAGGCTGAATTAATATTACCTGTCGAGAAGAAAGCAGGCAACGTCGGCGTTCTTTTTAAAATCGTTGCTCCTCATGAGCTCTTTATCTTGGAAAGGCCACTCCAACATTTACTTTTGTCTTGTTGATTTGCCCGTTGCGTTGCCGTCTTAATTCTCTTTTCCGCTTCCTTGGCGACTCTGATACATATTCCGCAATGTTAGGTCCCCGACCCGGGTCGCATTCGGTAATCTGTTTCGGGACGTGGTTGCTTTCACACAGAAGGCGACCCGGCAATGCTCCTGGAATATTGCGGGTCCGACGTGCAGTGTGAAAGGGGCTTAAGAGTGATCCTCCATCATCATATAGCAGCCTCAAGCAATCTTCCTCTTCACATTCGACACAGTGCCATCGAGTGTTAAAACGCGAAAAGCGAAGCTTGAATTTACGGGTATGTCCCTCTTTGGCAAATGTACTTTCAAGATGGAGGAGCAACATGGCGAACGCCATCCGAACCCTCACCTATGTATTTTCAATGGAATATTATAAAATTACGAGAATGCATTATTACTTGAAAGAAGTAAATATACATTAATGAGCACATATATTTTTGAAAGAACTAAGTGATTTTAGCTAAGAAAAAATTAAAAAAGTTACACAGTGTAGCTTTAAATGCATATTGCCAACCATGCTCTGTGTTCCTACAACCACAAGGTAGTGGTGGCACAGTTGCGAGGACCCTTTCATTCCTCTTGCAGCTTTAATGTAGTTTTGTATTTTTTACTTTTTGGGACCTCAGGAAGAGTAGTCACTGCCTAGGTATTGGCTAATGGGGATCCAAATAAACAAATAAACTTAGATCATAGATGGGAAAGAGCATTCATGGGTAATTTAACTAAGGAAACATATGTTTTTTGACAGTTATAACATATCATAGCTTTTTTAGGTGTCCTCAAAGGGGGTCCATAAATATATGTCAAATTTGTTGTAAATATCTAATTTTCTTTTAAAGTTATAGCAAAATATATTTATGAGAGCATGGGCTGCATTGATTGGATTTTTTTTCTTCCAAAATGTTGGCTTTGTTTTGGTCATTATTGTTTAGCTATTGACCTATGTAAGTATTCAGAATTTCCTATTGTGGTTTTGTTTTGATTGGACTAACTGTTTCCTACATTCGCAAAGGTTTTTTAGGTTGGTATTATTGGACTCGGCAAGGATTCAGGAGTCTAAGGAGGTGAATACTGTGGAAAACACTGGCTTGAAAATTCTTAGGCTCCTTCAGGGCATTGCGCCAATGAAGTATACTGGGTTTGCGATACGCCAGTGTTCTCATAGACTATCATGGGGTTAACAATGGCACCCAGGATAAAGACAATGAATGCCCATTTTCATCTGACTAATGTTTGGGTGCGTATATTGCCAGTTTCATGAGTTTTTCCCCTGTTATAGCGCCACCAAGGGATCAATCGTTACGATGTTTTTCATGTGATCTCAGACTGATCTCACTCACATGTGACCTTCATTTGGTTGAAATATCTCGTTCTGTTCACAAGTTATAGCTATTTTATTAAATAAGGTCCTGGTCACATCAAACATTTTGGCTCCCCTTAGCAACGATGAATCAAAATGTAACTTTTTTAAAAATAATTATTGATAGTCTCTCTCCAGAGAATATTTCTGCAGTGGTTTGGTTCCGATCAGTCAAATAAGCTGGTAATTTGCAAAAGTAGGTTTTACAAAAAACCTAAAATATCTTGAAATTGGTGCCTGAAGCGCGAGCAAATCCGAGGCATGCATTTTTTCCGTCTCGAGCCAAGGATTCCAGCGATATAAGACACTCGAGGCTACGCCTTACGGTTGAGGAGTTATGAGCCGTTTCGTACTTTTGGTCGGCGTTTCTTACTTTTGATCGTTGTAGCGCCCCTGTCAGGCCGATCGCGGCGTGCTTCGGTGACTTCTGCAGTCGTTGTGAGTACTACCAGCCCTGAAAGTTTCAAGTCTCTACGACTTACGGTTTGGTCTGCCCGAGCAGTTTTAGCTGGAAAATGATGCATCATGGGGAAATGAACAGTTCCAATAGGGTTTCAGTCTGACGCCTAACTTTGATTGGATTTTTACCCCTTACTATCAAAATTTTGAGATTTGGCCTCGCGACTGTGCCTAGCGACCTATGTTTCTGAACTTCTGATGCTGGTTTCGTCTCGATCGGACCAGTGGTTTCGAAGATATCGGCTAATTTTCTTAAAGCGCTAGTTTACAACGGTGCACAAACCATACGCCGAAACCTGGCAAGTGTGGTATCGTTGGACTTGGCAACGATTCAGGAGTCTAAGGAGATGAGTCCCATGAAAATAAGTCAACCACACCCAAAGTTATAAGCACTTTTTAAAAAAAATCTCCACAAGGGGGTGCTGTTTAAAAACTTCTCAGGCTACTTCAGGGCATCGTGGTGATGACCCATACCGAGTTTCGTAACAATCTGTTATGCGTTCATAAAATAAAGCATTTTGGCACATAATTCAAGATGGCCGACAGCCATAATGACCGACCTGGCCGACATATCAGTTGACTCGGCATGACGTCTTGATTCTGACAAGACCACTTTTGTGATTTTTGGACAAACGGTTCAGCAAAAAAAAAAAAATAGCCATTTTTCCTATCTCCGGGTCAGTAGGTGGCGCTGCACCGAAACGCAGCAGGTTGCCTCAAGACAGGCTTGTGCCGACATGTAACAAGTTTGGTCTGAATACGATAAAGCGTTGCGGAGATACAGCCATACGTCTGTTTTTGCAAGCACTACGTAAAACTTGTTTGCGCATTTAACGGAAATGGTTTGACGAATCAACTTGAATTCCATAACTTTTTGTCGACACTGGCTGAAGATGATCTGGTTCAATTTTCATGCAAATCGGACGAACCGTCTAGGACGAGTTTGCAAAAGTAGGATTTTGGGGAAATTCAAAATGGCGGGAAATATATAATGTCGGAAATTACGTCATAGGGTGCTTTCGGATTGGCAGGAGCTCAGAAATCTGAGGGGAAAATAATTTTGTTTCTAGCCCTTAAGGTTCAAAAGTAATTAGCATAAACATGAGTGCAACTTTGGACAGGTGGTGGCGCTAGAGGGATTGAGTTAGAGACACCAAAACTGGTGTATTTAATTTTGGGACTGCCCTCTATCAGAATGTCAAAGCGTTACAACTTTCCCGCAAACGGTTCTATGGGCTGCCATAGACCTCCATGGCGGAAGAAGAAAGTGCGACTACGGTTTCAATAGGTGCCTCCGCACCTTCGGTGCTTGGCCCCTAATAATCAGACGCGTTCAGATTAGCTGGAATTTTTTGTTCAGAGTGCGCTCTCACTCACTGTTCGAGATTCGCTAATTTAGGGACCGTCTCTAAAGTTACACAACATTGGTACGCGCGGTTGTATAAAACGGACTGTACAGTGTTCATCTAGGTGTCGGGTATAATGCACACCTTTTGGATTTCTGATATTTAATAAAAAAACTGTCAAATCATATGAAAATATGGAGATTATTTATTTTACTGGGATACTGTTTGGGCTACACAAAATATGCTAGATTTAAAAGCGTCATAGCTGATAGGACACTGATGAGAATATTGCTTGAGAACATATTTATAGAGATAATATTATAGATTATATTCATTCACACTAAATGATTATTTATGCATTATGTGGTGCTATGACGACGGCCAATATAAGGAAGGAAATCCCACAGAATATAATCTTGCTTTAAAAAGGCCATAGAGCAGCTTGATTTATTTGTTGTTTGTTCATTTTCAAATATTAAACTTGTTGAAATGTTTTTAGTGTGTGCATCGGTTCTTTTTGAACACTTTATCTCATTTGAACAAAACCGTGATAATATTGATAACTGTGATAATATTGATAACCGTGATAATTTGGGTCACTATAACCGTGATGTTACAGTGGATGTTATGAGTGTCCTTCCATATGTAATTTCTAATAAACATCATGTCAATCATCAATAATAACAAAATAATTCTTTTTTGAGATGAGGTTCTCTCATCTGTGATGTAACAAGAACTTCCAAACATGATCATAATATATTTGTTTCCAAATGTGAAAGGTTTTTAATCAAATGAGACCATGCACTTGCATAAATTTAGTTATTAGCAATTACTTTTAATTTAGACGTGAAATCATTAAAACATGCCTTCAGGGTGTAAGTGGTTCATTTTAATACACAAATGATATATTATTGTGTTACTGTGGATGCTGAACGAAAAACAAAAACTGACTCAAATAAATGAGGAAAATGCATTATCCACTACTATACCAATAATATTAAGAGTAATGTGGCGTTTTACAGCATTAAACACAATACTCACGTGAGTGTGTTGAGTTGACAGTGTTTATCCTGCAGTAGAGCAGAGATCTGTGTCACTCGTGTGTCTCCTAGTTTATGATCTCTCAGATTCAGCTCTCTCAGGAGTAACGGGTTTATACCCACAATTCCTCTCACATACTCACAGGCTTCATCTGCAGCAGGACTCACAAACCTGCAGAAGGGAAAATTAAGCTAGAATCAATTTAATTAAACACGGTGTGATGAAAACAGCATTTGATTCTAATGGGAAACACTGAGGAATTATCTTGAATTGGCTTCTATGCAACACATTTTATTAGTGAAATAATATTTCTATAAACAATTTACCTGCACATCATTTATGTTGTATTATTTAATCCCGTCTCACCTCAGTGTCTTCAGTTGACAGTGTGGATCCTTCAGTAAATCAGTGAGCTGCTTCACTCCTGATTCTCCAGGATCATTTCCTGTGAGATCCAGCTCTATCAGGTGTGAAGGGTTTGATCTCAGAGCTGAAGCCAGAGCTTTATAACCTTCTTCTGTGATACTGCAGTCTGAGAGTCTAAAAGAAGAAAAAATATAATACACAATATCAACTATTATTTACATTATGACTGATGAAGTCAACTGAATCTGTGTCTGTAAATGTTGAACCAAATGAGCCATACAATCAGCAGACGAGCGAACATCATTCCTCTGAAAGCTCCTGTAGTGTGTCAGCTGTCGTGTGTATCGCAGGATCGCCAGTGAAAAGACCTATATTGTTTGTAGCCCTTTTGTCTTCACATACAAGATTTATACAAATATAATATACATTTGTATACAACAGTAGTTTCTGGTTCTCGAATCTGATTGGCTGAGAGCCTTTTCCAGCTGTGTGATATCCACCCAGTATCGGCACTGGAACCGTTTCCCCGTTAGTGTCAGTCCGCTTGAGTGACTGTCATGGCGGTCGAGCGATTTGCCACTGTTTTAAGGAAACTGCTGTTGTTGTGTCACGAAATGTAGTTTTAACAGTTTTTTAGGCACTGCCTTATTCAGTTTAAGGTCATACACAGACTACATTATTCAAAACAGAAACTGCACAGGATTTTCTCACCTCTTTGTGACAAATGTAATTCAGTAGATGCAGATTTGTCCCATAGTTTCATTTTTTGCTCAAGAATATAGAGTTACTGGAATGGTATTGTTGATGTGCTTTCAGTGATGTTCAGGTAAACGCGGCCTGACCCAGCATTGATCATTCTTGGAATTCATGAACATGTCATTTAAACAATATTTAAACAATAAATAACTAACTAAACTAATATGCCATATTTGGTATTGAGAAAAGGTCCGTAATGTTGACTTCAGTGACAGTTACTTTATGAGTCTTTATGAGTGACTAGTTGTAAACAAGGAAGTTGTTTAGTGCTCTCTTTGGAAATCTTTTAAAGGACAAAGATATATTGCTTTTCTCAGTAGACATTCAAACTGATTTCTTTAATAATGGATATTATAGACATTGAGCTGAATAACGAATGCTATATCAGGTGCAGGTAATACACTCGTTTAGTCAACCTCTCACTCATAATACCTTAATACTCTACACCAGGGGTCTCATATGGGATCAGATTCCCAGAAATTGAATTGCGGTCACGCATAAAAAAAAAAAAGTGTGAATCAAAATTTTAAAAACACATGTGAAAATATAATCAAAACTGAAAAATCAATGCAAAGTTACTTATTTTCATTTTTTGTATGTCCGTTCTCTTTTCTTCTTTGCTTTTGTTTCCACATTCTTCGCTTGCGTTTTCAAATGGTGCAGTTTGAGTTTTATGTAAATCAGGGTCGGGTCTAAGCATCCCCATTGGTCCACTAGTTCTAGATTGACAGCTCATCCCGTAGCCAATTAATGGAAGAGGGATGCTAACGTCACCAAGAGACTCACACCTCAGTTCAGCCAGCCGCTGTTGACTTGAGCTACGAGTATAACGCGCTCTCTATCACTGTATCGGCAAGGAAATACATTATTACCCTCATTCACTGCTATAAGAGGAGAAGATTTGGCTAAACTTGTTAAATCATCAAAATCTAGAGGCAGACAGAGTATACAGCTTCATTACATAAGTAAAAGAACAGATAGCCTTAAGTAAAAGTACAGATCTCTCAATATTGTACTTGGCTGTCAAAATCAACAACATGTATGCTTGACCCTATACCGACTAGGCTTTTAAAAGAGATGCTTCCAGAGGTCATAGATCCTCTGCTTAATATCATTAATTCATCCTTGACATTAGGATATGTACCGAAAACCTTTAAGTTGGCTATAATTAAACCACTTATTAAAAAAAACACAACTTGATCCTAAAGAATTAGTCAATTACAGGCCAATCTCGAATCTACCGCTTCTGTCAAAAATATTAGAAAAGGCTGTGTCTTCACAATTATGTTCCTTTTTTTTTAAAGAAATGGTATCTGTGAGGATTTCCAGTCAGGATTTAGACCGTATCATAGTACTGAGACTGCTCTAATTATAGTTACAAAAGATTTACTCTTATCATCTGATCGTGGTTGTATCTCTCTATAGCCCCTTTCACACTGCACGCCGGACCCTCAATATTCCCGGAACATTGCCGGGTCGCCTTCTGTGTGAAAGCAACCACGTCCCGGAATTGATTACCGAATTGAACCCGGGTCGGGGACCTAGTAACATTGCGGGGTTCGACCCGGGACGAGCGCTGTGTGAACAAAAGCCAAAACTAATGCCGCAACGTGTACGTAGTTATCGTGCGACTCCTAGAGCTTGTTTTTTCAATAATACAACCCTGCAGTGCCAGAAGAGCTAGTCTGTGTTTTAAATGCAGAGAGTGTTCGTATACAAAGGAAACTCAAATTAAACAAGCAGAAACGTGCGCAAACGGGACACAGAGACAACGAAGCTCCTTACTATCCACGCTGAAGCGGAGATCGCTCGCCATTATACGTCACATCCGGATGTCACGTGTCAACTTGATCAGTGATCGTTACGGGTTGTGTGTGAAAGCGCACATATTACGGTATTTCGCTGGCAGTGTGAATGGACCAAATCTAGCGGCCCGGGAACAAATGCTGGGTCGCATTATCCGTGTATTTGCCGGAATCGCAGTGTGAAAGGGGCTTATTAGTGTTACTCGATCTTAGCACTGCATTCGATACTATCAACCTCAGCATTCTTTTGAATAGACTCAAATTATGTTGGCATTAGTGGAAATGCATTCAATACACTGATTCATAACCGTTTTAATCTTTATTTGAGGTTTGAAAACAAACCCGGAAGAGAAGTGTTACGTGCTTATAAGATGTAAACGGGATGATGACGCAACAGGTATGCAAGATGTGGCTGTGGAGGTGTAGACAGGAAAAACAACCATAAACAAAACGTAGTGAAGCTTACATAGTTTATTAAATCAAATGTAATATGTTCAAAAGAACCAATAAACATGAAACACAAATAATAAACAAGAGAATCACCCAAATCAATGAAATAATCAAAACCAAATCCCCAGTACTACTACCCCCAAACCTCTAAACTAACTAACAAAGAAAAATGTAGAAACAAAACCGAGATCTTCAGCGTATACGACGCTTTAAATAAACTACGCTGAAAATCAAACAAAAGTACAATTGAGGGCGAATTCTCCCTTTAACTAACTAACACAAAAACTACCTATCTAAATAAGACAACATTAATCCAAATTAATAACTAAAGACAATCGAAGACTTAAGACCTGGCTGAGTAATACACTGTGTTTGTCTCTCAACATCAGCGTGTAACACTTTGATCTCAGAACACCTGTGCGCAATCAACTCTAGCGTATGCACATATTCGCTCGGGCAGGACTAGTATAAGAACAATTCTAGGAAAAGAAGTTAACGCAGAACCAAGTCAAGTGTCTAGTAAATAATCAGGGTATTTCAGAAGACAACAGAAAGTGCGGAAAGGTGAGTGAGAGCTCGCGCTGATCAGCCCTCACTGCCCATTCATGAAAACTGGGGCCTTTTAAGATGCCAGCACGTCAACGGATTGGTCGAACGTCACTCATTGCGTCGAACGTCACTCATGGCATCTTACATGATGCAATACTGAACAGCTCTCCCAATGGTCCCAAGAATAACTAATAACACAGAAGAGAAACAAACCAAAACAATACAAAACACATGGAATGTAACAGAAGACAATGCTGAATAAAGTCATAGTTTTTTTATTTTTGGACCCAAATGTATTTTGGATGCTTCAAGAGACTCTAATTAACCCACTGATGTCTCATATGGACTACTGTGATGATGTTTTTATTCCCTTTCTGGACATGGACAGTATAGTGTGCATACACTTGCATACGCTCTCGGACTAAATATAAAATATCTTAAACTGTGTGTGAAGATGAACGGAGGTCTGACGGGTGTGGAGCGACATTAGGGTGAGGAGCTAAAGGGTTAGTTCACCCAAAAATGAAAATTATTTCATTAATTACTCACCCTCATGTCGTTGGACACCCGTCAGACCTTCATTCATCTTCGAAACACAAATGTATTTTTGTTGAAAGCTGAGAAAGGCCTCCATTGTCATTCAGCACATTTCCACTGACCCACTCACAAGACCCATAAAGGCACTAAACACGTTGTTATAAAGTCCATCACACAACAGTGGCTGTACAATAATTTCACGAAGCGACCCAAATAGTTTTTGTGTGCAGTTTTTGTGTTTATCCACCAGGTTATTGTCTTCCGTGTAGGTCTGGGCCGTGAGCTCAGGTGATAGCGGGTCCTCCTCTTCCGGGTCATGAACGGTGGATCTGTGTCATATTCTCGCGCATGCGTCGAGTTCACGTCAATATCTTGGTGGATAAAGTCGTTATTTTGATTTTTTTGCGTACAATAACTATTTTCGTCGCATTGTAAAATGCTTGTCCAGCCGCTGTAGTGAGATGGGCTTTGTGTCGATGTGTTTAGGGCCTTTATGGGTCTTGTGAGTGGGAATGTACTGAATGCCAATGGAGGCCTTTCTGAAGCCTTTCTCAGCTTAAACAAAAATATCTTCATTTGTGTTTCGAAGATGAATGAAGGTCTTACAGGTGTCCAATGATATGAGGTTGAGGAATTAATGAAATAATTTTTATTTTTGGGTGAACTAACCCTTTAATACAATAAAAATCTAAAAATTAAAAATAAATAAAATAAAACTACATAACCTAAAATGGAAATGTAACTGAAATTAGGCCCATATATTGGGTGAGATGCCTTCTCTTTGTATTATTTGATAGTCCTCCTCCTAGTCCTGTACAGCGTGACCAGATGATGATTAATATTATAATTAATAAACTTAATGAACTCAGATTGTGTGTGTGGCTCACACCCTGACGAAGGCTCATTAGCCACAACACGTATAGGTGTCCAGAACTGATCACCTGTTTCTAAAATATTAAAGCCATGTTGAAATAAAGGCTTTTTACATTTCTTCAATAATATTTGAGTGCTTCGGATAATGAATGTTTATCAACTCCAAACATGTCCAGACAGGGGCGTAGCCATCATTTCAAAAGTGAGAGGAACAAAATGTCAAGTGTTCGGGCTATACCAGTGTTTGACCTGTGTCTAACTGATGGTTTCATCTTCAATTTAATTTATATTTTTGCTTAATTGGCTTAAAAATGTCAGCTATCTGGGTCTTTTAGACCCCAAATGAAATTGCTGGAAAAATAAAATAAAAAAATAGTCAAAATATAGCTAATATTACTCCCTTAAATCATGTTTTACTAAAATGTTTTACATGTGTGCAGTTGGCTGGATTTCAGCATTTTTATTTATATAATTTCAATCAATGGGAGAGTGTAAAAATGACTTTGTTACATAATTTGTAAAAAATCAGCTCCAATGCAGAACACAGAAATGGTGGAGTGACTTTAAGTATCTAATCACAAACACACTGACCATTTTGCTTATACAATGTCAACAGATGACAACAAGAAGCATAAAAACTGAGTAAAATTATTGAAAATAAGAGCCAGAGCAAATACTTTACATTGTGTTGACATTTTTATATAGAAACAATATAGAAACAAACAATCTGTGAACAAGATACTAACACTTACGCAGATATGCCTTTATCTCACACACTATCTCACTCACACACACATACACACACACACACACGTACACAACGCTACGCTGTCGAAACACTCATTGTAACTTAGGCGTGTTCAGCAAAACTGGTTAATTATTCAACAAGAGTATATGCAGTTATCCATCATTGTGCAACACAAGTCGAACACTACATTTCAACTTACAGTGCTTGACGGTGTCGTAGTGAAGAGGTTTTTTTGCATCATTGCTGAAAATTATTGATGGATACAGCGCGACCCGAAACTAGTGACGTTAGACTAGACGAATCATTGTTTTTGAACAAATCTTTTAGGTGAACGAATCGTTCTTGTTCACGTAGTCTATTGACTCATGTTTCTCGTTCACTGAAATTTCTCCCTCCACCGCAGCGTGGCGCTATTAGCAGAAAGCGCAGCTCTGTGGACTGTTTCAATCTGTCAAAGAATGACAAACCTCAAGCCAATAGCGTTCGAGAATGAGATGTGACGGAGCATGTGATTTGTTGAATTCAGTGAACGAATACACCCTTTACTGACCAAGAGGCTTTGAGTCTGACTGTAAATGTGAAATCTCGTTCGTGAACGAAATGAACCAGTTGTTGAAGGATACTGAAAGCGAACAGCTCGGCTCGTGTAAGTGGCATATTTGCAGCAAAGAAAGAAATGTACACTTGTTTTACCACTGTAATGAAAACGGTGTAATGTAATGGTTAAAGGTCCCGTTCTTCGCGATTCCATCTTTCAAACTTTAGTTAGTGTGAAATGTTGCTGTTAGAGCATAAATAATACCTGTAAAATTATAAAGCTCAAAGTTCAATGTGAAGCGAGATATTTTATTTAACAGAAGTTCCCTTTCAAAGCCTACAGCGAACGGCCGGTTTGGACTACACCGCTGCACTTCCTGCTGTAATGACGTCACTAGAACTGTTTGTTGACTAACCATTTGTCCGCCCACAAGAACACGCAAAATAGGGGGAGTGGTCTCGTTGCTCTTCCCATGGAGAAGAGCGCGCATTCAGCACCTGCATCTCCCCTTTATGGTAAGAGGCGGACCTTTCCGGGCAAAGTGCGCTAAGCTGCTGTCCAATCACAACACGGGAAGCGCTGGCCCAATCAGAACTCGTTACGTGTTTCTGAAGGAGGGACTTCATAGAACAAGGAAATCATCAGGCCGTTTTTTAGGACAGAGAAAACAGTGCTGTACAGATAAGACAATTGTGTGAAAAATACTGTGTTCTTTTACACGCAAAACATGAACTCATGTTATATTGCACACTGTAAACATAATCAAAGCTTGGAAAACATGCAAAGAACGGGACCTTTAAATGATTACTACAGAGTAAAATAAAGTGTGTTTGTATTTTATTTTTATGTTTTAAACGTTTGAACTAATCATTTTGGTGAACGAACTGAAAATGAACAACTCTCTTAAAAGAATCAAAATTTTCACCACCACCTGAAACGCGCCCAATCTGTGAGCGCGAGTACGAGGCGAGCATGGGTACGTGGTGTGATCCGTTAGTAACTGATTACAATGGAAACTTTGCATAGGCAGCGCCCTCCATGTTCATTCTTGCCTGCTGCGTCACGTGGTTAGGTTGAGGTGTGTTCAAAAAACGATATTTATTTATAAAAACAAGTTATTTTGAGTCATTTAACTCAAGTCCGAGTCAAGTCTCAAATCATGAATATCAAGTCGAAGTCAAGTCGAGTCTTTTATTAATAATTGTCAAGCAAGTGTCAAGTCCTAAAATATGCGACTTAAGTCTGACTCGAGTCAAATCATGTGACTCGAGTCCCCCACCTCTGCAGAATGCTGTCTAACACTTGATGACTGCTCTGTCAAGCCCTCGTCATCAGTGAGGAACCTGAGTGTGCTCTTTGATACCAATCTTTTATTTGAAAGCCACGTTTCTAACATTAGTAAAACTGCATTCTACCATCTTAAAAATATATCTAGACTAAGGCACATGCTTTCAATGCAAAATGCTGAACAGTTAGTACATGCGTTCATGAGCTCAAGGCTAGATTATTGTAATGCTCTACTGGGTGGTTGCCCTGCTCGCTTAATAAGCAAACTCCAGCTGGTCCAAAACGCAGCAGCTCGAGTTCTTGCAGGTGGTCGATCCTTTTCCTATTCAGCACCTAAACTCTGGAACAGTCTTCCTAGCATTGTTCGAGAAGCAGACACACTCTGTTCATTTAAATCTAGACTAAAATCGCATCTCTTTACTATGGCATACACATAGAACATTTTTAACTTTCATTATTCAAATCAATTGACTGATTGTTAGGCTGCATTAACTAGGTCAGCCGGAACCGGGAACACTTCCCATAACACCTGATGTACTCGTTACATCATAAAAAGTGTGGCATCCACACTAATGTTAGTCTCTCTGTTTATCCCGAGGTTTACTGCAGTCGTCCGGATCCAGGCCGTGTCCAGATCAGATGGTGGACCTGAGCCTGGGCATGACCAACACACCCTGAGTGTCTGCTGAACCCGTGTCAATTGGAGTCCCTTTTGAATTTGCCTCACCGGCACATCATCCTCAATAAACCCGTCTCCAGCGCGATGACGCGATGACTCCGATCTTTCAAATATTCATATTCAATAATTGTGTCAGGGTGTGAAACAAGAGGATCCAACGGTATTTCAATGCAAAGTCATTAATGATCAACAAACAGTCAATATGTAGACAGCTCAGTCCAGGAACTAAAGGGCTCTTCAGAAGACTGCTTCACAGTGGCGTCTTGAAGGAGCGAGATAATGATGAACAAAAAGCTCTACGAGAGAGTAGACCTTGAAGAAGGCGACTGAGCAGTGAAATCTACAGAAATCAGCTCCCCACAGCAGGTACAGGAAACAGGGCACAATCTGGCGATAACTGCTACACAAGACAAGACAGTGGTAAGAACTCAAACTGGTAAAGAGAGAAAGAGCGAACTCACACAATAATCCGACACTGAACAGAGGGGACAAACACTAGAATAGGCTGAGTAATTAGACAGAACACGGCACAGGTGTGGGTGCAGAGCTGCGGGACCGCTGATGGTGATGATCATCAGGTGCGATTACGTCAAAGCGGCACTACGAAGGCTGTTCCAATGTGAAGACTGCACCTCTGAAGGCCACATTTGAAGTGTGATTACGTCACAGTGGCACTACGAAGGCTGTTCCAATGTGAAGACTGCACCTCTGAAGGCCGCATTTGAAGTGCAATTACGTCACAGTGGCACTACGAAGGCTTGTCCCAATGTGAAGGCTGCACCTCTGAAGGCCGCATTTGAAGTGCGATTACGTCACAGCGGCACTACGAAGGCTGTCCCAATGTGAAGGCTGCACCTCTGAAGGCCACATTTGAAGTGCGATTACGTCACAGCGGCACTACAAAGGCTGTCCCAATGTGAAGACTGCACCTCTGAAGGCCACATTTGAAGTGCGATTACGTCACAGCGGCACTACAAAGGCTGTCCCAATGTGAAGACTGGACCTCTAAAGGCCGCATTTGAAGTGTGATTACGTCAAAGCGGCACTACGAAGGCTGTCCCAATGTGAAGGCTGCACCTCTGAAGGCCACATTTGAAGTGCGATTACGTCAAAGCGGCACTACGAAGGCTGCCCTAATGTGAAGGCTGCACCCTCTGAAGGCCTCATTTGAAGTGTGATTACATCATAGCAGCACTACGAAGGCTGCCCTAATGTGAAGGCTGCACCCTCTGAAGGCCACATTTGAAGTGCTATTACGTCACAGCGGCACTACAAAGGCTGTCCCAATGTGAAGGCTGCTCCTCTGAAGGCCACATTTGAGATGCGATTACGTCACAGCGGCACTACCAAGGCTGTCCCAATGTGAAGGCTGCACCTCTGAAGGCCACATTTGAGATGCGATTACGTCACAGCGGCACTACAAAGGCTGTCCCAATGTGAAGGCTGCTCCTCTGAAGGCCACATTTGAGATGCGATTACGTCACAGCGGCACTACCAAGGCTGTCCCAATGTGAAGGCTGCTCCTCTGAAGGCCACATTTGAGATGCGATTACATCACAGCGGCACTACGAAGGCTGTCCCAATGTGATGGCTGCACCTCTGAAGGCCGCATTTGAGATGCGATTACATCACAGCGGCACTACGAAGGCTGTCCCAATGTGATGGCTGCACCTCTGAAGGCCGCATTTGAAGTGTGATTACGTCACAGCAGCACTACGAAGGCTGTCCCAATGTGAAGACTGCACCTCTGAAGGCCACATTTGAAGTGCGATTACGTCACAGCGGCAATACGAAGGCTGTTCCAATGTGAAGACTGCACCTCTGAAGGCCACATTTGAAGTGCGATTACGTCACAGCGGCACTACGAAGGCTTGTCCCAATGTGAAGGCTGCACCTCTGAAGGCCGCATTTGAAGTGCGATTACGTCACAGCGGCACTACGAAGGCTGTCCCAATGTGAAGGCTGCACCTCTGAAGGCCACATTT
Source organism: Pseudorasbora parva (assembly GCF_024679245.1). Classification (NCBI taxonomy): domain Eukaryota; kingdom Metazoa; phylum Chordata; class Actinopteri; order Cypriniformes; family Gobionidae; genus Pseudorasbora; species Pseudorasbora parva. Next base: position 43,589,930 of record NC_090185.1, read on the forward strand.
GAAGTGCGATTACGTCACAGCGGCACTACGAAGGCTGTCCCAATGTGAAGGCTGCACCCTCTGAAGGCCGCATTTGAAGTGTGATTACGTCACAGCGGCAATATGAAGGCTGTCCCAATGTGAAGACTGGACCTCTAAAGGCCACATTTGAAGTGCGATTACATCACAGCGGCACTACGAAGGCTTGTCCCAATGTGAAGGCTGCACCTCTGAAGGCCACATTTGAAGTGCGATTACATCACAGCGGCACTACGAAGGCTGTCCCAATGTGAAGGCTGCTCCTCTGAAGGCCACATTTGAAGTGCGATTACGTCACAGCGGCACTACGAAGGCTGTCCCAATGTGAAGGCTGCACCTCTGAAGGCCACATTTGAAGTGTGATTACGTCACAGCGGCACTACGAAGGCTGTCCCAATGTGAAGACTGCACCTCTGAAGGCCACATTTGAAGTGTGATTACATCACAGCGGCACTACGAAGGCTGTCCCAATGTGAAGACTGCACCTCTGAAGGCCGCATTTGAAGTGTGATTACGTCACAGCGGCACTACGAAGGCTGTCCCAAAGTGAAAGCTGCACCTCTGAAGGCCGCATTTGAAGTGCGATTACGTCACAGCATCACTACGAAGGCTGTCCCAATGTGAAGGCTGCACCTCTGAAGGCCACATTTGAAGTGTGATTACGTCACAGCGGCACTACGAAGGCTGTCCCAATGTGAAGACTGCACCTCTGAAGGCCACATTTGAAGTGCGATTACATCACAGCGACACTACGAAGGCTGTCCCAATGTGAAGACTGCACCTCTGAAGGCCACATTTGAAGTGCGATTACATCACAGCGACACTACGAAGGCTGTCCCAATGTGAAGACTGCACCTCTGAAGGCCACATTTGAAGTGCACAGCGGTGCGATGAAGGCTGCCGCAATTCATTAGCAACTTCAAAATCTTCCCACAACTTCGCAGCCTTCCCTATCCCAGAATTCATAGCACACTGGTGGTCCGCATTCCCGCGGCACTCGATCAGATTCCATTTAAAGACGGTATAGCGGTCGGTAACTCAATCCAGTGTAGCACTGGATACTATTGAACACAACAGCGCAAGCGCTTGAAGTAAATAAAACGTTTATTCGCACAGTTCCCAGTTCCCTGCCCTGAGCAACCAAGATAAACTTTAATTTCCCAATTTTTAAATACTATTTATTTCTCACCCATTCTCTCAAGAAGAAGAATCAGTCCATTATCACCCTTTTCGCTGTTTCTTTCTTTTTTTTCATACACTTTCTATAAATAGCCTTCAAAATATAATCTGCGTGGGGCTGTATTTCCGCCCCGCTCCCGCTATTCCACACCGCACCATTCCGCTCGCTCGTAAAATTCACTCCATGCTCACCCGCTTTAAATTATTTTATTCCCGACCCGACTGATCCAGCTAAATTTAGATTTTGTTTCCAGAATCTATCTTTTAAATTTCACGTACAGAAAGAGAGACACTGGATAGGAATTGTCCGTGCAATCATTTATTTTTCTTATAGCCTATAGGCTACTGTCAACACCGTAGCTAAAACAAATATCACCGAAAAATAGGCTAAATCAAATTTAGGGCTGGGCATCGTTTTGATTTGAACGATTCTGATTCCGATTCCGATTCTTACTTTCGATTCTGGTTCTTTTCGATTATCAATTCTGATTCTTTGAGGGGTGGGGATGATTTTCAATACCACAGGGGAAAAACGCTGCATATACTGTCAATTAGATATTTTTTATATAAACATTTTTTTTGTATGTCTTTTGAAAGTCTAGGCAATCAAAAAGTTCTTCTGAAGAGATCACTTTATATGATAAAGCTTTTAAGCTTTTTCTCCTATATATAAACATTGATCAATTACTATTAAAATTATCTCACAAATATTTGCTAACTCAATGTATTTTTTACAATGGGGTAATTGTGTTGCAATAGCTTACACACAGCACAAGTAAGCTTGATTTCGAATGGTAAATTGAATTAAAAAAGACGACTAAACAGTAATAAAATAAGAACAAATAAACATATTACAAAAAATAGCACAAATAAATAAAATAGAATAAAAGATATAAATGAAATAGACTGCTTTATTTTTTCAGGTAGGTCTAACATTCAGGTAAAAAACTGAATTAAAAAAAGCAAAGTGGCTAAATAAATTTAAAATAACATTGGACAATGTTTTTTGCAAAAAAATAAATAGTTTCATATAAAACCATTAAAGTTGATCAGTCAAGAGCAGTGTGATCATTTGTCTTTTTGTAGTTTGACTTTGAATAACAAATGACTGCTGCCCCTTTAAGAGCTGCCGCACTCATGGATCCTGAACACTGTTCCTGTTGTCTTCATTTCTTCCTGAATTGTTTACGACTGTGTTTACATTAATACTCTTCAAAATGTGCACTGAGAATTTGGTTGATTGTTTTTGACCAATAATAAGCTGGAAAAAGAAGTAAATATTTGCACTTGTATGTCAGAGGGGGCTTTATTACGGTATGTGTGTGTGCGCTTCAGATGTGAGCTTGAAATCTGCGGGGATTCGTAGAATTATGTGCGATCCTGTGCAAAATTCAGACCGATCACACACACTAACACTAACACGCTGTCGTAAGGAAAAGTCCAGCAGAACGAGCGTCCGCCGTGTTCGTCGTGTTCAGAGGGTTAACCGGGCTGAGTGATAATATGCGGCTGCACGTCCACTCACTGTTGGTCAGAGAAGGAGAGGAGAGGAGAGGAGAGGAGAGGAGAGGAGAGGAGAGGAGAGGGGAGGGGAGGGGAGGGGAGGGGAGGGGAGGGGAGAGGAGAGGAGAGGAGAGGAGAGGAGAGGAGAGGAGAGGAGAGGAGAGGAGAGGAGAGGAGAGGAGCTGGGATCGATACTGTAGACACTGAGCAGGCTATCGTATCTTTTCAGATAGTTCAGTATCGATATTTTTGACAACACTAGTTGCACTGTGCCGACCCAGGCTTTTTAAAAGTGAAATAAATCCACACTTCAGAGCACCGCTTACCGGGCTTCCATGGCTAAAAGAACAAGCGGGCCCGCAAGCACCGGAAATCAGGTGGCCATGGAAACCAAAACTTGCGCGTTTGGAACCGATGATCGGAACCGAAAACAAATTCAATAGAGAGATGTGAGGGAAGATGTTTCGGCCGGGACTTTTTACTGCGCCGAGCCGAAGTACTCTCAGAAGTGCTAATCCGCCATACATTATATCATTTTGCTGTATTTTTCCTCATGACAATGTAAACCAGCTTAAAATACTCTGTCATTTTTGGCCTCACAGACATGAATGATGTCTTTACAAAGTTTAAAGTGTCTACTTTTTTATCTACACTAAAAATAAAAACTAAATGTTGTGCTTTTCGCCAAATAAAGAAAACAAACAGGATGCGCGTTCTCCAGTCTTTCTCCCTGTGAAGTCCTTTCTTACCCCTTTTCCACCAGAATGAACCGGGGGCTAGTTCGGAGCCAGTGCTAGTGTCAGTTCTAAGTTGGTTCGACTTGAGAGCCTTCTAAGAACCGTTTGCTTTTCCACATGCTAAGAGCCACAACAGAGCCAAGTCTTACGTCATACCAGAGTCCTGCACGGGTCCATCCCAGACCCGTTAATATTTGCACGTTACCCGATCTGTGCCCGCAATAAATCACACACACTAAAATCATTCCAATTAAAATGCTTTATTTATTTTTTTATATTGCACTTCTCTCAACATCAACAGCATCATGAATGGGCTAAAGAAACAGGCTAAAGTGCCTTTATAGACTCGTTGTCAACAATTTTATATACTTCACTCACCAACTTTACTTTTACTTCATCCATTGCTAATCCTGCAATGCTCGCTCCATCTGGGCTACGAGTGGCATCAACAAAAGTCACAGTGGTGGTGACGTGATGGATCATATGGCATATCGTTGTTGCGTGTATGTGTAATGGTAAATTGGACATAGAAATTGTAATACAGTATGTTTGGGGGGGAAGAAGGACGACCGGATCGTTTTGATCGTTTTTCGAGAACCGGCGAACATTTAAAAGACTTAACCAAACAAAGCGAAAGTAACGCGGCCCCTCACGGACATCTGCCACGCACATACATAATAAAACAAACACAACTCAACGTAAAATCCAGGTCTGGTGATCTCTCGTCCTTATATGCCGCCGAGCTCCCTCGTGAGAGGATTTGAGACCGGTGTGGCTCACAGGTGACACTCATTCGCCATCATGCCCCGGTCTCGCTCGCTCCTCCGCCTCGCCACAGCACAGAAAAATATTGCACATATTTTTCATCCGCGCTTCTACCCGCTCGCACGGAATTAATTATCCGCCCGCACCCCGCCCGTGTATTTTATAATTTATGTCACAATCCACCTGTTTAAGCCACTTTTATGCCCGCGGGTACCCGACCCGTTGCAGGACTCTACTGCTAGCGAGGCAGCGGGAAACACACACACACACACACACAATTTCCAGGCGTGTTCTATCTAATGCATTGACGATGCGCAGACCAACCCACATATGATCCAAATACTGCGCGAGCGATTCAAAAGCATAAGGAGTCGTTGGCGCTCGCTGTACTTTGATGTCATACGCAATCAGTCTGCACAGCGCGCGCCGATGCATCTCGAACAAGCCTTCCCTCAGTGGCTCATGGCTTTATGATCCTACATCAGCATTAAAACGCCGCAAATCCAACGCATTTGTGCAGCTCTCCATGATTTGTATAGACGGAGATTACAATCCAGCAGCTGTTAGCTTGATTAGCTGCTATTGAAAAAATGGCGGTCACAGGTTTGTGTTCATCTTGTTGATCACGGTAACGCCGCCCCCAGCCGGTGACGCAAGCGGTTCTTACTTCTAGCCCAGCAATGTTTTGGTGTTACTTAAGAACCACTTTTCCTGGCTCAGAGCTGGTGCTTTGGCTGTGGAAACACAAAGAACCGATTTGAAACTAGGCTCTGGCTCCGATTTAGCACCAGCACTGCCTTGGTGGAAAAGGGGTATCTGAAATGCATGTAAAATATACTCAGAACTCAGAGAAAACGTGCCACACAGACATGACAGATATCTCGTTATAAAGCTTGGAAGGTCTACTTTTAAATGAAGTAATTTATATAAAAAACAAATATTCTCTGTTTATGTAATCGGTATGAAAACAGTGAGAGGTGCAGTTTCTCCAGCGCTACTCATTAAAGGGGGGGTGAAATGCTGTTTCATGCATACTGATCTTTTTACACTGTTAAAGACTTGGAATCCCATACTAAACATGGACAAAGTTTCAAAAGTTAAGGTGGACGTTTGATGGGAGTATTTCTTTGTCAAAAATACTACTTCCGGTTAGTCATAAGTTTCGGCAAGTTTTTTGCGATCATGCGTCCCCTTTGACGTTAATGGGGGCGGAATTTCCTTGTATGGGCCTTACGGACAATTCTACCGGAAGTGTGTGAGAGAGAGAGAGGGAGAAAGAGAGAGGGAGAGAGCGAAAGCAACAGGCTACGCCCATCAAAGCGCTCGTAGGCTGCGCTGCACAGGTAATGTGCACAATTAACAATGACATCAAAAAGTGCGTTTTTGGTTGCCAGACCAAGACAGTCCTGCACAGATTCTCCAAAACCCCGCGTTAAGGCAACAGTGGATGTAATTTGCTTTTCCGGATCAGCAACTGAGTTGCGCGAATGTTTGGTAACACTTTACTTGAAGGGGTGTGCATAAGACTGACATGACACCTTCATAATCATGACATGACATGTGTCATGAATATGAACGAGTGTTTATGCATGTTTATGACAACTGTCATTAAGTGTCATTCGCTTAATTATGTCATTTTTAATGCAATGATGACATTTCGAAATTGTCTTTGTTATGACAACTTGACATAAACCAATACATCATAACCTGTCAGTGTCTTTGTCATGACAACTTGACATTACCAAGACAAGATAACCTGTCATAAACATGACATAACAGATTATCAAATTTTAGAAATTTACTTAGCTTATAGGGTTAACCTTAAACTGTTATGTGGTTGGTTTTGATGTTGACTGAGGCCATTATAATGTCATACATTTTTTTCAGTGGCACAAGTTTAATTTGTCATTAAAATGTAATTAGGTGTTGATACGCTGTCAAATTATTTTTTAATAACAGCATCATTAATATTTTTCAGTTCATAATGTTTTATTTTATGTTTTAAGTTTCCTCCACCAGCTTCAACAGAAGGTTAGATAATAGACAATTTCAAATGTCTTAAAAATATGAAAAGGAGTTCGAGAAATAAAATCAATCATTTAATTTTTAAGACCTGCCCTCTCACAGAACTGACTCTTAAAAACACAAGGCATGAATTTATACACAGGTGACCAGCACCAATTAACGCAAAAAGGGGAAAACACGTACACAAATAATGGCCATTACACAAAATATATATATATATATATATATATATATATATAATGTATATATATAATATCATATACACACATATGCAAACACAGAAAAATAACACTTTGTCAAATGACTTCACTTTATAAATTATCTTCCGATGTATAAAAATAAGAGGAATAGTCTTTAGAGCCCCACCCCGGGCTGAATGGTTGCGACTAGATCCTAGGCCGGAACATTATATATAGGGCCAACGTTTCCACCCGAACCACTTTTGACGGTGCACCAGCACACGGGACTCCGCCATGACAAACAGACAAACAAAAAAAATGGTAAGAATAAACTCAAACTATTCGTTAAAGAGTGAGCGAAAGTTTAAATAAAGAATAATAAACCCAAAATAACGTTGTTGTGAATTGTTTTTACTTACTGCAAACTAAATTGACATTAAACACCTAAACAAACTAACCTGACTGAGGCTCTGCCAACAACTGTTACAGTGTACACATAACCAGTGGTGCCACCATAGACATCATCATAGGTGTATATGTCTATGCCATTCTATCATTTTGAGTTATATTAATAGTTTTTAATGACTCTGTACGATTTCCTCTATGATGCCATATTTCAGGTCAAGCTAAATATTCATGACACTGTTATAAAATAATTTGACAGAGTATTGACACTTAATGACATGTTAATGACAAAATCAACTTGTACCACTGTAGTTTAGGTCAAGAAACATATTCATGACAATGTTATAAAATAATTTGACAGAGTATTGACACTTAATGACATGTTAATGACAAATTCAACTTGTACCACTGTAGTTTAGGTCAAGAAATATATTCATGACAGTGTTATGAAATAATTTGACACAGTATTGACACTTAATGACATGTTAATGACAAATTCAACTTTTACCACTGTAGTTTAGGTCAAGAAATAGATTCATGACAATGTTATAAAATAATTTGACAGAGTATTGACACTTAATGACATGTAAATGACAAATTAAATTTATAGAAAAATCATGACATTATAATAGCCTAATGACTGGCAACGTCAAAACCAACCACATGACAGTTTAATAATAATAATAATAATAATAATAATAGATTTTATTTATAACGCACTTTTCATTCCGAAGAATCTCAAAGTGCAACAAAGGGAAAAAATAACAATACATGAATAACAAGTAAAAATTACATCCCAACATCATGCCGGACGCTGATGACGCTAGCCTGGTGCAAACTTCAGCCACCATGCAGTTCAAGCCCGAGGGAGACCACCAGTGAGCAGCCGACACCCAGAAGAGAGAGCAGCCGCAGCGAGCAACATCAAATGTCCTTCAAACCAAAACCAACCACAAATTCAAATTCATTCAAACAAAAACAGAAGAGAAGTGGTGAAAAAACGGCAAACAACGTCCTCTCAGTGGCTGCCAGCAATCAGCAACAGTCCCAATAGTAGCTCTGTTAGACTAGTCACAAACATAAGAAAATAGAATAAAATCTAAATTTAATAGTAACGTTAACATGATTTGTGGGTGGAGAAGTGGCGAACAGACAACGCCAGTGTCCTCTCCCCCACGTTGCCTAGCAACTAATGTAATGTAAACCCAAAAAGCGAAGTAGTTTCTTAAATTTGATAATTAATCTGCTATGTCATTTCATGTCTGTTTATGACAGGTTATGTTGTCTTGGTAATGTCAAGTTGTCATGACAAAGACACTGACAGGTTATGATGTATTGGTTTATGTCAAGTTGTCATAACAAAGACAACTCTGCAATGTCATCATTGCATTAAAAATGACATAATTAAGCGAATGACACTTAATGACAGTTGTCATAAACATGCATAAAAACTCGTTCATATTCATGACACGTGTCATGTCATGATTATGAAGGTGTCATGACAGTCTTATGCACACCCCTTCAAGTAAAGTGTTACCGAATGTTTATATCTGTTCGCTGCATTTCGGTGCCAACTGTTTCATAAACAAGGCCCAGCTCGACACAGGATTTTCCAATCGCCTAATGCTGAAGGATGGAGCAGTCCCAACGTTAGAAGGGTGAGTGAGACTGCTTCAAATGTCTGTGTCTATGCTCATCAAGTAGCCCAAACATGATCACGTATAGTTACTATATATATTACTATATATAGAAATTGATCAATGGAGCATGCGATGTGTAGTGCGTGTACATTTGTTTAGCTGGCCACTATATGTGTAACTTTATGTTTGTGTATTGTAAAAGCACTCAACAATACACAAAGAGTGGGGAAATATGTTGAACTAAATAAGCGCGCTTCTTCATTCAAATGCGCTACTATTCCGTGTCTTTCTATGTAAACACTAACTTAATCTGTCTACACAAACCACGCGTAAACACACAAACACACGTGCACAACTGCACTTCCCACATGTACACCTTCAAAGACAAAAATACGACGATATAATTCAAGTATAAATATGTAAATAACACAAGCCGCTAAGCATATTATATAGTTAGTGTATAACTTGTACCACATAGAGACGTCCTGCTCTAGTCGTTTTTGCTGCTGCTCCTGTTCAACTGCAGCCTCTGGGTCTGATTCCGGATCATAGATGTATGGCTGGATCTGATTAAAAGCCATATTTTTATTTTGAATAAAGTTTTTTTCCCGCTGTTAGGGATGACACAGCTTTACGACGCACTCGACTCAACACACAGCGCGCTGCTGCACACGTCATTATTTAGCTCCGCTCACACGACACGCCCCCACCCGCTCGGCTTTTTTCGGAAAGACTCGGAACAGCGCATCTTTCTTATATAATTATTAAAAAAATAAAGACTTTTCGGAGATATGCAGGATGCAATGCTACTCTATAGGTACTCAAGATTGACATGACACTGACTGAAACTGAGTGTTTCACCCCCCCTTTAACTTTAATGTGACCACACCCACACGCACGCAAGCGATTTACATGCAAATCGTCCACGAGGAAGGAACGAGAACCTGTAAACGCCCCCATCATCTCAAAACAAAGAATCATCTTCTTCTTTCTTCTGATTTCAGCTCAGAGGACATTCTGCAAGTTTACCTTGGATTTACCTTTAGAATAAGAAGAACGCGTTTTTAAAATGAGAATTTTTAAGGTAAAGCATTTAATCTCACTTATAGTAGCTTTACTGATGCATAAACTTCACATTGTAGGCTAGCCTACTAGATGAACTATAGCCCAAAAAAAAGTGTGAACCTGTTTATTGACTGCTATACGCCGATGCACCGCTCATGTTGCGTTTTTGCGCACTCATGTTCGTTATTTTAGGTGGAGATGCGCTCAAATAGAAATACGAAATAGGGTTCGTTCATCTTGCACTGTCCTTGTTTGCCCTGAATGTGTCTTTTGCACTTTATGTATTATTATTATTTATTTTTTTATTTATTTTTACAGCACTGTTCTGTTGTTTTCATGTCTAAACCCAAGTATACAATAATTTTCAAACGTTTTAGATCTGTCTGTTTTATTCCAGTTTTCAGTTTCACTTGATCCTTCAAAAATCATTGTAATTTGCTGATTTGCTGCTCAAGAAACATTTCTTATATTATTATGAATGTTGAAAACATTTTTGTACAATTTAATTCAGGATTCTTTGATAAATAGAAAGTTCAAAACAACAGCATTTATCTGAAATAGAAATCTATTGAAATTAAATTAAATTCACAAAGATGCCTTATATTCATCAAAAACACAGTAAAGAAATTTATAAAGTTACTAAATATTTTTTATTTCAGATAAATGTAATTATTTTGAACTTTCTGTTAATCAAAGATTTATCCCTCTGGGTTAAATCTATTTATCAAATTATCCTGAAAAAATGACAACATTCATAATAATAAGAAATGTTTGTTGAGCTTATAGATCAAATCCTCATCTGAGAATGATCAGTGAAGGATCATGTGACAGTGAAGACTGGAGTAATGATGATAAATTCAGCTTTGATCACAGGAATTAATTACACTTTACTAGATATTCACATAGAAACATTTATTTTAAATTGTAAAAATATTAGGGATGTCCCGATCCGATCACATGATCGGAAATCGGGCCCGATCACGTGATTTCAGACTCGATCGGAATCGGACGTTACATCCCGATCAGGACTCGGATATAATGTATATTCTGGGGTGAGCTGAGCATGATGACGCATCAATAATATGGGTAACTTGAAAATAATGCTTTATGTATGTTTCTGTAGATGGATACACGTGCTGGCTCCTCGGTGATACATTACAACAGCGCTAATATCACCCGTGGGCCGTGTATATTCGCCAGAAGACGCGAATGAGAACGCGCGCGCTGATCTGTCTCTGTGCATCATCCGCAAGTGCGCACTCGTCTCACAGCGCGCAAATATTGAGTTATCTTTCAAGACTTGCGCTTAAACGGACCAACTCACACAAAAAGTATGTCAGCATGTCCATCTTGATGAGTATCCAAGCAGACATATAGTCTGAATATGCTTTAAGAGGACTTTATGCAGCCGAAAAAGACGACGCAGAGCCTTCCATTTGGTCTTAAAGGGGCAGTAGCCTTTACTGCTGTCTGTTTAATGTCAAACAAAAGATGAGGAATCACTCAATGCTCTTGATTAAATAGCTTTTGTAAGGATTATTCTAGTTAAATATTCAGCTATTTTACATTTGATTAGCCTACTTTATTCAATTTCTCTACCTAAAAACTAATGTTACACCTATAAAAACCTGAAAAGCATTGTTAATTACACTTCAGTCAAATTACACTTCAAATATTTTTTCCCCAAAGTTGATTTATGTCATTGTAGGCAGTTATCATCACGATGATTTCATTTCAAGTGTTTGTTTTTTAAATAAGTTTAGTTTTAGTTAGTTATTTGATGCTATAAAAACGGCTGTGTGACGTCATGATTGACAGCTGAGATCGACGTCTTCTCTGAGTTAAGTTGTCACTGAGGCACTAACTGATTTTTTCAGGATTTTTGGGAGCAGATTATTTAATTTAATTCAATTTAATTTCCATAACTGTTTATTTCACACCAACATCATTAATTGTTCTGCATCTGTGAGAGTCTGGGTGTGCTTTTGATATCGCCGTTGTACTTCCTGCTCTGCGCAACTCCGGTCCCGAAATTTTTTATATTTACTGTTCCACTAAAATCCAAAAGTGAAGAATTTGTTATTTATTACTTGATTGTTCAATCTACCTCACAGAAGTGCTCTGTTTGTTAGAGTTGTTGAATGTTAAAATAAGGTGAATAAAATAAAAAATAAGGAACATCCTGGTTCGTTTTTTCGCTCTTCTTTATTCTTTTTTTATGTATTATAGAAGTATCGGATCGGGACTCGGTATCGGCAGATACTCAAAATCAAATGACTCGGACTCGGACTCAAGGGCAAAAAAACCTGATCGGGACATCCCTAAAAAATATTTCACAATATTACAGTTTTTACTATTTTGGATCAAATAATCCAAAATAGTAAAAGCAGACCTGCAGTACTGTTCGAACGGTTTCAGAGTTTATATATATATATATATAAAAAGTAAAAAAAAAACTTCTAAAACGTTTGAACAGTACTGCCGGTCTAAAGTCTTTGTAAAGACAATTAATTTACTACTTTTAAATTAAACATGATTTTGTGAATAAGCTATAAACTATACATTCAATCATTAAATCTCCTCATGTTATATTGTATGAATGAGTGATCAGAATGGGGTTCACACTGTTTTGAAGAAAAAACTCTAGGCAACAACATCCAGTTCTGAAAAACCTTGTGAACAAATCTTTAAAGTAAAATGGCCTTATTTCAGGGATTTAACATTTTAGTTTTTTCAAAAACTATGCATAAACATTATTTTCTCAAAACTACAACATTTTATGTAAATGTTACTCACATATCACTATAGCCCTGTTTGTGCTGAATACAGTGTAATCAGACTTTAGACATTAATATGCTTTAAAGCAACTGAAAAAAAACACAAATGTCTGAGTATGTCAAACTTCTTCAGGGCCACTGATTAGACTAAGGGTCCAGAGGGTTAATATATTGTATATACTGTATGGGTCGCGTCAATAAAAAAGGCCCATCTTTAAAAAGTTTAAAGATCAAGGGTCTACTGTATTAGAAAAAATATATTTTTTTTTTATAAATAATTTACCTGCACATTGTGTATTATTTAATCCCATCTCACCTCAGTGTCTTCAGTTGACAGTGTGGATCCTTCAGTAAATCACTGAGCTCCTTCACTCCTGATTCTCCAGGATCATTTCCTGTGAGATCCAGCTCTATCAGGTGTGAAGGGTTTGATCTCAGAGCTGAAGCCAGAGCTTTATAACCTTCTTCTCTGATACCGCAGTCGGAGAGTCTAGAACAGAAATGTAAATGTAACATTCAGCTAATTACGCAGTTATTCTAGAAATTACCTGAGCAATTTAATCTGCAAATATAATAGTTTTATCTGTCCAACAAACTGTATGAACCCTAGTCTTCATACCAGGTTTGTGACAATCATTTTTTCTATTATCTATTATATTCTATTTTCTATTATCTATTCTATTCTATTCTATTCTATTCTATTCTATTCTATTCTATTATCTATATTTAGCATTAAGCCTATCAATCAGCATGTTAAAAATATTTTTTTCAAAATCAAATGTTTTAGTGTGTACATGTTTAGACTATTTATTCAGAAAATATTTCAGGTTGCGTATGTAACCTATTTTCCCTGGCAACAGGGAACGAGACACTGCGTCCTAGAATGCTTCAGGGGAACGCCTCCAGCGTGACATGTGTCCGAATCAAGTCAATCCTATTGACCGGCGACCGCCCATGACATCATCAATGTGCGACCAGGAATTACATAAGGTAGCCTATCAAACATGACACCATCTTTAGTCTGAAGGGACTGTTTGGCAGGCCGCCATGCTGAGGGGAGTGCATGCCCACTGGCAGTGATAACTGTCAGGACAAGCAAATTAAACTTGAAAAGCCTACACCACTCCCCCTCTGGTCACACCGGGCTGTCAGTGACAGCACTCCCTACGGTCATAGCCCAAGCTATAAGCCTCAACAGAAACCTTAATGAATAAGCATGAGGTCCTAGCCAGACTGCTCAAAGGCCTGGGACCAACTTCTTAAACAGAAGGGGTCCCTTTAAGGGAATGTGGCCAAGGGGCCCGAGGGCACCCCAGCCAGTCACTATTCGGAAAAACCTTTTCCGCATGCCACCAGTTAGGCCTGATCTGGTATCGCTTCTGCGGGACACTTTGGCTTGGCCAACCCTGTCTGTTTGAAACCGAGCCTCTGGAAAGTCGCCTTCTGGTGAGGCATCCAGACTGAGGAACTTCGAACTGGCAGTATTCTCCTCAGACCGGATCCCAGAGACGGGTATCCTTGAGAGCAGTACTCAGCGTAGCGCTTTCCTAACCCTTGCTAGCGAGGGGAGTTCACCTGCTCGATCTTAGGATCTACCGAGCACTTATCTTACAGAAGTACTCAGGAGGCCAGACAGGCCAACGGACTGATCTAACAGGGAGGCCACGCGAGGGGCCTACGACTGCCTGATCAAATTCAGGCGGCTTTGTGCTCATTGAGGACTCTCACAGAGGGGAGCACCAGAGCCTGCCTGGTGGGTAACCCCCAGCTGTAGGCCAAACTACCAAAGGTTCTATTCTACAAAGAACTGGTAAGAGAAGTGCCTAATCTAGGAAACTTCGCCTTCAAGGAGGCCCAGAGAGGCCTACTACCTGATAGCAAGTTTTCAAGGCGGCCTAAGAGGGGCCTACCACTTGATAGTAATTCATGCGTACTGCCACAGCATCCAGACTCGCCTTTATGGAGGCCTAGAGATGCCTGCCATCTCAAAGCAAACCTTCAGGGAGGCCTGGTGAGGCCTACTACCTGCCGCCAATGCATGCTTACTCCCCAAGCAGCTGAGTTCACCTTCAGGGAGGCCTGATGAGGCCTACAAACTAATAGCCTGTGGTGAGGCATTATGGATACTTCACCTTCAAGGAGGCCCAGACAGGCCTACTACCTGATAGCAAGTTTTTCAAGGAGGTCTACGAGAGGCCTGCCACCTGATAGCAATACATGATAGCCAATCAGGCTATCTGTCCAGTTGCCCTGCATAGGAACTGGACTTCAGGGAGGCCAGGGTAGGCCTACTACCTGATAGAAAGCCTTCAGGGAGGCCCTGCCACCTCCCAGCAATATATTGCTTAACTGCCAAGGTGACTGAGTTCAACCTCAGGGAGGCCTGGTGAGGCCTACTACCCGATAGCCTGTAAGGCTAGGTGTCCAGATGTCATATGTCTGACTATGCCTTCAGGGAGGCCTGGTGAGGCCAACCACCTGATAGTCAAGTCTCCAAGGAGGCCTGGTGAGGCCTACTACCTGATAGCAAGTCATGCTATCTGCTTGTACAGACCCAAGAACTCACCTTCAGGGAGGCCTGGTGAGGCCTACCACCTGATAGCAAGCCTTAAGGGAGGCCTGGAGGGGCCTACTACCTGCTAGCAATACCTGCTAACTGTCAAAGAGACTGAGACACGGGAACCCATATCCAGAGAGGCCTGGTAAGGCCTACTTTCTGGTGTTTCATCTACAGAGAAACTCGACTCTGTATCTGTACCTGTCAGGAGTCTACTAAAAAACACATACCCCTAAACTCTATACAGGGAAGGAAGGTCTGTAGAGAAATACATTTTAGTGTTATCCACACAAAAAATGACAGAACATCTCACATGAGGCATGTAGAGCGAAGACTCAACGCACAGTTCTCATATGACCATGGTGTCTAACACCCTTACATACCTGAAAGAGGTGCTCTCACTGATCAAGCCAAGGCAGGCCGATATCTGTCCACCCAGTCCCAGACTTGATGTAAGAAGCACCTGGGGAAACGATGAAGAAGAAACATGAAGGTCAGGTTTCTTCTTCTTACAGGAGTCTCACCTCTCATGCAATCTACTCCTCCTCAGAGGGGGCGCATGAGAGGTTATGCGGATCCTGGCCTGGTATGCCTGAAACACCACCATGGTGTGCAAAGCTGTAACAGCCTGACCTGCTGTCGTGTATGCCCTGCCATTAATCTACAACGTCGTAAGAGAGGAGATGGCAGAGTTGGAGCTCTGTGTTGATGCCTACTCATATGCTAGATAGTTCGCAAACGTCTCCTCAATCGGCAGCATCAACACACACCCATATTCCCTCGAAATCAGTGAAAATAAAATCGCTGATGACGATGAACATCGGGCCAAATATGGTAAATGGACTGCATTTATATAGCGCTTTCAACAGACCCTATGGCCATCCAAAGCGCTTTACATATCGCCTCACATTCACCCATTCATACACCGACGGCGATGTCAGCCATGTAAGGCACCATCCAGCTCGTCGGGAGCAGCTGGGGTTAGGTGTCTTGCTCAAGGACACCTCGACACTTGGTCAGATGGAACCGGGGATCGAACCACCAACCTTCTGGTTTGTAGACAATCTACATGAACCACTGAGCCACTGCCGCCCCATATTTGGTTCTCCCCCTGGAAGAACCAAATATGGGTTCTTCCTTCCGTGCCCTCTCGATCTCTGTAAGAAGATCAGGAAGGAACGGAAGGCTCAACTGAGCCGATGGTTTATGGCTGGGGAGAAATCGATCGTCCAATCTAGCACAAGCTATCTCTCCTCTAATGTGCCAACATGGCAGCTGCAGACTGCAGACTGCCCGCAGCGCGTTCCATAACATCGAACAGGTCAGCATACACGGTCAGGGTGGCTGAGAGTAACAATCTCACCAGCCATCCCTAAGAGCACTTGCTTTGATAAGTCTCGTCAGCCGCCAGATCATCTGAGAGGAATACAACCCTCTCGCAAACAGCAGTGTAAATGTGTAAAACACAAACTGACTGTGCATGCTCTTTATCCCAGGCAGTAAATAACTGAATTTGAATTACCTTAATTCCTTTAAGAAATTCAGACAGAACAGTCCCTGAAGACGAAAAAGATGGTGTCATGTTTGGTAGGCTCCCTTATATAATTCCTGGTCGCACGTTGATGATGTCATGGGCTGTCACCGGTCAATAGGATTGACGTGATTCGATAGTAGCTTCAGACACCTGTCGTGCTGGAGGCGTTCCCCCGAAGCGTTCTAGGACGCAGTGCGAGTTCCCTTTCGAAAGGGAACAAAACTGTTCTATCTACAAAGAACTATGAAGCTCAATACCTCAAAACTGCAGAACATACTGTCCAGGGGTTCTTTTCGAAAAAGCTTTGTAAGCCTAAGTTGATCGTAGAGATCATTGGTGGCTATTGTTCTATGATCAACTTAAACTTATAATGCTATTGGGTAACACAGCCCTGTTCATTATCATTAAGTCTTGATTTCACCTTATGTTTTTGCTTATTTTGAGCTAAATGAGCCCTGTCTATTGTCACAGAACTTACCTCAGTTTTTCCAATTTACAAGTTATACTCTCCAATCCAGTGCAGAGCAGCTTCACTCCTGAATCTTGGAGATTATTATGGTTCATGTTGAGCTCTTTCAGATTGGTATCTGATCCAAGAACTCGAGCTAGAGCTGAACAGCCTTTGTATGTTAAGTTACAGTCATTTAGCCTACAAGGGAAATAAGTAAAATTCCAGAATAATATGTTTGAATACATTTGCTAAAATACAAATATCAAATCTTTTTATCACCTATAGCTTTTAATGACAATAAATGATACATTTAAAAGTGCTAGCTCGATAGTCTTTTAAAAGGTGCCAAATCAGACGAAAAACATTGCCATTCCTATAAAGTGCTCAACACTGGCTAGAATGCTCAATGCTCTAAAAACACACTGAAACAAAACACACTGTGGAAGCATCAAATGATTCTTTTTTTTCAGAGTGCTAACACAAAAAACCCACATGGGAGCATTTAAATGCAGCCACCAATCAGTGGGTATTAAATTGACTTAGTACATGTTTTTTACTGCAGAAAGCCTGGAATTAGGGGTCTGATGAGATCTCGTGCCACGAGATCTCGCGAGACTAAACTGTGACGAGATTTCTGTCTTGTCTTATTCTCATGACCTGGTTATGAAGGAGTGTGCGGGTGAAGTTTATATTACGGCTCCACTCTAGTTTTGCTAATTAAATTGCTATTTGCTATTTAATTCAGGTGGATAATCATAACAGTCACTTGAACTCACTTCAATTCCATCAGTTCATCTAGAATGAGTTGTTCGAGTCTTGCGCAGCAGCGATCACGCAACGAGAAGACGACCTGTGTTGTGTGTTAGTGAAGCGCTCGTATTCAGCATGTGTTATGAGTGTGTGAGTGGTACATGTTGGTGGACAAGACCGTGGCAGAGGATTCGTTTCCTAATCACAGAGTATTCAAAGGATCACGAAATTGAAAGTTAAAGGTAACGTATATGATAATTCATATTAAGAAAGTAGAAATTAAATGACATTCATTACAAGATTTAAAACATTTGAAATGTACCTGCAAACTATTTTTAATCTCTAGTCATGCATTTCATCATTGTGGATTTCTTAAAAATATGTAAAAATCTCATCTCGTGTCTCATCTCATGAGATAAGTGTCTCGTCACACCCCTACATTATAAAAAAAATTATGTTTACTTAGTACCTAATAGGGCTGTGACGGTGGCAGTTTTTACCACTGCGGTGATAAAAATATAAATATATCAATTACATAATTACAACAACAAAAAGATAAACAAGGCTCAAACATCCATTTAAGCACAAAGGTGCTGATCATATAATTAGAATATAATCAAATTTTTAATTTATTTCACCAATTCCATTCAAAAAGTGACACATATTTATTAATTACACACAGACTGATATATTTCAAATGTTTATTTCCTTTAATTTTGATGATTACAACTGACAACTAAGGAAAATCCCAAATTCAGTATCTCATCTTTTGGATCAAGTCAGCAGTCTTCCCCATGATTGTGTAGCCTACAGAACTAGACTGAGACCATTTATTGGCCTTTGCAGTTGTGTTGAGTTAATTAGCTGATTAGAGCATGGCACCAGGTGTCTTCAATATTGAAACCTTTCACAATATTCTAATTTATTACCATAGATAATAAATAGAGAGATACTGAATTTAGGATTTTCCTTAGTTGTCAGTTATAATCATCAAAATTAAAGGAAATAAACATTTGAAATATATCAGTATGTGTGTAATGAATCAATATAATATACAAGTTTCACTTTTTAATGGAATTAGTGAACTAAATAAACTTTTTGAATTATATGTATGTGCACCTGTATGTGTTTATTTTATTACTTCCATCAGTGAAACAACTTACTACAGCCTTTAAAACATTTAAATAAATACCAGTAAATAATAGTTATATAAATGATATAAGAAAGTAAATATTAGTAAAAAAAAAAAAAAAAAAAAAAAAAAAAATTATATATATATATATATATATATATATATATATATATATATATATATATATATATATATATATATTGTTGTATATTTCCCCACAAAGGTGCATCATACAAAAATAAAACGTTTTGGCCGACCACCACTGGAGCTACTTAGTGTGGTGGTGCGGTTGTCTTGTTTACCGGCACAGCCCAATACCAAAGTACCTGCACTATTGACAACAATCATAACTAAATATAACATGCTGTGTAATTGCTGAAGGTTGCAGATCCCAGGCTTATAATGTATTAAAATAATTGGTTAGCTGAGTTACTGAAATAATATTAACCAGGTTAGGTAGCTGATTACCAGTTGACATTAGCCCTATTCGCACGGGGCTAGTATTATCTGGGGACCTCTGGTGATTTGTAATAATTGCAGAGAATGTCGGTGATCTTAAGCGAATCGGCCATGTCTGTAATTTGTAAAGTAAAAATTCCCCCGCAAATGACCTCCCATATTTCACTGAACACCGAGGTCCTGTGATAATAGTAGTCCTGTGCGAATCGACATTTCTGTTATTTGGCCAGGATTAGGCAGATGGTATATAATTTATGCAAGGTTTTTATTTCCTATGCGCGTTTCTATCTTTATCTTTCACATAGAATGGAGTCTGCATTCATAATGCGCACCGTTATGAGTTCATGTGCGGCTGTACAGATTACTTTCACTTTAGAATAAGTACCAATTTGGGAGCAAACTATCTGAATGGTGTGTTTAATATTAATATCAATACTATTCTTAATGAAAAACATAACAGAACAGTACAATGACAAGCTGGCTTAAATGAGAATGAGAGAGTGTGAATGAGAGAGTGAATGGGTGAATGTGAGGCAAGATGTAAAGCGCTTTGGATGGCCATGGGTCTGTTAAAAGCGCTATATAAATGCAGTCCATTTACCATAAATGGGCGCTTTTACAGCTTTGAAACTGAATGTTCCGCCGTATATTTTCAGCTTCTTACTCATGATGAATGAAATCTGACTAATGTTTCAAAACTTAGCATCCCCAAATATAGCACGTTCTTCTACTTATGTAAGAAACTCTTTGTTCTAAGCTAAAGGATAACACAAAAAAATTATTAAAAAATTAAACCATCAATTTTCCAGGACATGCGGGAACCCTAAAAAAAAAAACACAACTAAAAATGACTTTGTTTGACTTTGACTTACAGTGCAACTTTGGAGGTTTTGATGACTGCTGATAGTCTAATGAGACACTCGTCTGATTTCATGAATTTCTGAAGCTCAAACTCCTCCAGCTCTTCCTCTGATGTCAACAACACGAAGACCAAAGCAGACCACTGGGCAGGTGAAAGGTCAGCAGATGAGAGACTTCCTTTGCTAAGGTGGGTCTGAATCTCTTTCACCAGAGTTTGATCATTCAGTTCATTCAGACAGTAGAACAGATTGATGGATCTCTCTGGAGACAGATTAGCTTCAAGTTTCTGCTTGATGTAATGAACAATTTCCTTCTTGCTCTGGTCATTTCCATCTTGCTGTGTCAACAGACCTCGTAAGAGTCGCCGATTGGACTGGAGCGACAGACCGAGGAGGAAGCGAAGGAAAAGATCCAGGTGTCCAGTTTCACTCTCGAGTGCCTTGTCCACCGCAGCCTTGAGAAAATCAATCATGGCTTCATTTTTGTTTTCCTGTTCTGTAGACTCTTGATAAAATGCAGTTTTCTTGTTGATGTATAGAATAAGATATGCATAAAGGGTCTTAAGCAAATCAATCATGGTTTCATTTTTGTTTTCCTGTGCTGTAGACTCTTGAACAAACACACTTTTCTCTTTGACGTCGAGAAACAAATGTGCATAAAGGGCTGCAATAAACTCTTGAATGCTCAAGTGAACAAAGCAGTACATGGTGCCAAGAACGATCCCCGTTTCCTCCTTAAAGATCTGGGTACACATGCCTGAATACACTGATGCCTTATAGACGTCAATACCACAGGCTTCCAGGTCTGATTCGTAGAAGATCAGGTTGTTTCTTTCCAGCTCTTGAAATGCCAGCTTTCCCAGTGAAAGGATGGCGTCTTTATCCCAGGACACATCTGGTGTGTATTCTCCATCATATTTTCGACGGCTCTGCTGGATCTGAAAGCGGAGAAAGTGTGTGTACATTTGTGTCAGAGTCCTGGGAGTGTCATCAGTATCTGATTCCTGCAGTGTTTCAGAGATCTCATCAGACTGATTATTTTTCAGATCATTATTTCTTTTCTCCTCCAGAATGTTTTGGAGAACAGTGGCTGAAATCCAGCAGAAGACTGGGATGTGGCACATGATAAAGAGACTCTTTGATTGTTTAACATGATCAATGATTTCATTGGCTATTTTCTCATCAGTGAATCTTTTACTGAAGTACTCCTCCTTTTGTTCATCATTGAATCCTCGTATCTCTGTCAGCCGGTCGATGTACTCAGGAGGAATCTTACTGGCAGCGGCTGGTCTGGTGGTGATCCAGATGAGAGCAGAAGGAAGCAGATTTCCCTTGATGAGGTTCGTCAGGAAAACATCCAGAGAGGCTGGTGCCGATACATCACACAACGTCTCATTACAGTCAAACTTCAGAGGAAGACGACATTCATCCAATCCATCAAGGATGAACAGGACTTTAAAATCATTCTTTCTTGTAAGGTTTAGTCCTTTTGTCTCTGGGAAAAACTGAGTTAGATGGTCCATCAAACTTTGTTTTTCATTCTCCTTTAAGTTTATCTCTCTGAATGGAAGAGGAAATATGAATCTGATATCTTGATTTTCTTTTCCATCAGCCCAATCCAGAACAAACTTTTGCACAGAGACGGATTTTCCAATGCCAGCGACTCCTTTTGTCAGTACAGTTCTGATCTCTTTGTTTTGTTCAGATGCTTTGAATAAATTTGTGCATTCAACCGGTATCTCTTGTGATTCATGACGCCTGGAAGCAACTTCAATCTGCCTGACCTCATGTTCAGTGTTGACTGGTTCACTGCCACCCTGAGTGATATAGAGATCTGTGTAGATGTTATTCAGAAGTGTGGAGTCGCCTTGCTTCGCAATTCCTTCAAACACACTTTGATACTTCTTCTTTAGGCCACACTTTAGCTGAGGAATGAAGAACAGCTCATCTAAACACAGGAACAGAAAAAAAGATTGTTTTAGTCTTGATTTTCTCTCCTAGATTTATAAGTGTCAATCTGACAGATGTTGATGAGTCTCTTACCTTCTAGAGCATCAGCAGCTGTATTTTCCTTCATCTCTCTCAGGTAGTGTAGTGTGAGATCAAGAGCTGCTTCTTTGATACTGCATCTGTTCTCATTAAAGTCCTTCACGAAGGATTCTGTGTTCTCTTTCTGCAATATCTTCTTAAACTTTCCCAGCTCATTCTTCAGAAACTTGATTATTTTGCTCTCAAGATCCTACAAAGAAAGAAAAAAGACAGAACAACAATTTAAACCAAACTGTACATCCACATTTTCTGAAAACCATTTATCCAATCATTTAAAATATCAGTTAAAAAGACAAACATGATAATGGTGTCATTTTTGACAAATATAATGATTTTTTAAATATATTATTACCTTTAATAAATATAATTAATATATGATTACTTTTTATTGCATTCTTTAAAAGTTAAAAATAAATTGTCAAGATGAATTAGAAATTAAACTTCTGTGCTTTATTACATTTTTATAAATATAAAACACTTATGAAAATGTGTTTTCTTACCTGGAAGATCCACTGGAGATTGTCTGTGAAATTCCTGCCGTTCCTGTGAGTGTCTACGCTTGAGTCTAATGTCTCATATTGAAACCTGTTAACAAATAAATAAAATAAAATACAGAATGTTCAGACAAAATATTACAGAAATCTCTTGTAAACATTTTTTAACCATAAAGAAAAAAAAGCTGAATAGCTGTAACTAGCATGTTAGCTATAACATTAGCTGCTATAAGCATTATTCACTTATAAAGTTTCCAAAACAGTCCACATGTGACCAAAAATAAGAAACGCATGAAATACCTTTTGGCAGATGATGGTGTTTCCTCACTGAAGTTCGGCATGCCATCTTTTGACCAGTCACTCTTCACAGACACAGAGCTGGACACACCTGAGCCTGATCTTACACTAATGACACAAAGAACAGAGAAGAGGACAACACTTTACTACAGGTCTCATTTTAAAAGGTTTAAAGGTTGCAGCTATGCATTTGTCCTTCATGTATTTTGCTAAATGAACATTTTAAAGCAGAACTTGGCAACTTTTGCTCTCGGGGTCCCCCTACAGTTTGGAAAAAATAATGTCCTCAACTTCTGTCGTAAGCTGTCATCCTACAACAGAGGATGCCATCGCGCGTGCATTTGTTGACTTGACAACCCTGATAGCCCTGAACTAGTGATGCGCGGGTCGTCTCATAACCCGCGGACCCCGTATGTCTATTTAATGGTCGTGGGTGCGGGGCGGGCTGTTGAAGAAATTTTTTATCATTTATGTTTGAATTCACACAGAAGTCAACATCTGTCTCTGCCATACAGAAACACCTCAGTATGGAGTCACAGGACAGCTAGTTTGGAGACACCAGGCCTAAGGTGTAATTAAATTAAGTTAGGTAAAATTAGGTAATTAAATCACAGCCACATTGATTAGATCTTCACACATACAAAAACTACTACATTTACATCATAAAATGTATGCCAGCCACACCTCACATTCCTATGCACAGTCATAAACCCTCCCCATCACCACTTGAGGCCTTGACACAAACACTGATGGAGGAAGACAGGGGGGGGGGAGTATCGTGTCCCTTGTTTTCTTATTCGAATTAGTTACAGAAGGGTGGGGGGAAAAGGCATTTGCTTCATCTTTTCTTTTGTTTCTGTAAAACACTGACACAAGAGTATAAAATGTTGGACCTTCTTTTGTTTCCTCAGTTCACACTCGACGCAGGCATTACCTGGTTGACTGTGGATTCATTCTTGCAAGGATTAAATCTTTATAAAGACACAATTGGCTATGGTTTGTCTCTTATTCAGAAATGCAACGGAGTTAATATAATTTTGCCTATACAGGGCCAAATAACTTAATAAAAGCGTCCCGCGGGTCGGTGCAGCACTAACAGTTCCCCTGAACACTGCAGGAGTTCACATGCAGGTGTTCTTCTGGCGTCGCGTGTGAAATGTCTTCATCCCAGGTAACATTACAGTCAGTGGCATATGTTTCAGCATGACATATGAATATCATTTCATGGGTTTTATTTTTTTTTAACGCCAAATAATCACGATGCTCACGTTTACAAGCCAGCGTCATTATAGTAGTCTATTGGTTACCGTTTTACAAAATCTATGATCCTTCAGTTCAGTGTTTGAGTGGTAGCTCACCGTAACAAGCAGGACAGCATCGGTCGGGCACGCCTCCTTCAGCTCACGCCGACGAGCAAACGCTGGTCACATGCTGATCCTCGTCCTGCCTTTAATCCCATCACTTTTTTGTTTTCTCTTATTGCTTTCCTCCAACAAAACCTTTTCTTTCTTATTTGTCTGTGCTGCTTCGGACATGACTATATTATCCGACGAACAAAGTTGGGCTCGCACGTCCGAATGTAAGGAAGTGTGTGTGTTGGTGGAAGTGACGTATATGCCGTAAAGCAGTCGAATTTTGTAGTTCTTTTTGTTCTCGGGTTACTACCCGAAACCCGAAGTTTAAAAGTACGATTAAAAACGATACAGACCCCATCAGGCTATGGCAGACATGTCATTCAACCTATTGTAAGTCGATTTATCATCACAAGAGTCTTAAAAAATATATTATGGAGGTTGAAAAGTTACCTAGTGCTGATTTAATGTTTGAATGCATGATCTACTTTCCATGGTGACTTTAAGCCTCCTAGTGGCTACCTGTGTAACTATATTACTGGAGAGAAACACCAGACCAAGTTCAATAAAGGTTACCAGACGTTGTGTTTTTTTTATTTACTAGTAGAAAAGCTTAAATTTTAACTAGGGATGCACAATACCATTTTTTCAGAACCGTTCCGATTTTAAAAATTTGGAGTATCGGCCGATACCGATAATAATCCGATACCAGTGCAGTTTTGTTTAAAACTTTCACTTTATTATTAGTGAAACCATACTTATTCAATAATAAAGCATGAAGACTAGATATGTATCAAAGGTCATAGATGTTTATCAAAGAACTTGTTCATGTCTCTTAAGCCTAAGCTTAAAAATTCAGAATAAACAGGGATTTCTCTAATTTTAAGAATATAAATAAAGGTAGTATTACTTGTAGTTTAATTCAGAACATGGCACAGTTTGTATGAAAAACTGGTAATGTGAAAGCTGTCATGTGGTCCTGAGAGTGCACCAGAACCACACCACACCAGGAGGAGGAATATATAGGAATATATAGGAATATAGTGTGGCCCCTTTAAGAGACGCGCACTCCCTATTGGACTGCCGGTATTTTGCGTGTGCGCCGAACTATGCCGCTATTCACGTGAACAGTGTGAAGAACATGGACTCGGGAGCGCTCTTGTTTAGAAAAGTAACCTCTGCATTCGTTTTAGACGATGTAATGCATTTAGTTCAATATAACACATGTACTGTAAGTGGTGATGTGTCAATGATTTACCTCAGACATGAGCGAGAGTGAGCCTTAGTGTATTCACGCATCGCGCTCGGACTGCAGAGAATGTGCTCAGTGTAAACAGACTTTACTTCCGACCTGGTGTCTAATATGGTTAAACAGAAATGATGGTAGCTTATAGGCAATAACTGCACTTTTGGTTTAGAATATTAATGTTAACCCTTTTCTTTCCCTATTAATGTTTGCTGTTGCCTCCTTTACGTCTATGGCTTATCTCGATTTCTCAAACTACAGACCACGGATCAAACAGAAAATGTGCGCTGAGTTAATGCGCGTTAATAAATTTAGTGCCGTTAAAGTGAATTAACGTGTTATTAACCCGTTAACTTTGACAGCCCTAATATATATATATAAAATGAATATTCAAATAAAATAAAAAGACTGGAAAAAACGCCTGCGGTAGCAGAGGCGTGGCTGTATGCTTTAATCATGTGCGCGCTCGCGTGTCTGAGGGTTCAGGAGCAGGTCACAGGAGTCGCACTGTCAGGCACAGCGGCAATGCTGAAAGCTCACGAATCTCGCATGGAAGATGGCAGAAAGTGCAGAGCTCAACTCGACCGCAGCAGAGAAAGTGATTTTACCCTCCGAAATCTAAAGCCAGGTCTGGAAGTACTTTGGATTTTGGTCTGTAGGAGGTTGGCTGATAAAGTTGTATGTAAGATACAGTTAGCATATTACCATGCCTCGTTTGATTTAATGTTAAACAGAAACATTATTAAAGTGAAGGCTACTGTACTGACTGAAGAGATATCGCCTGAATAAAGGATAAATGCTCTGCTTCCACTGGTTTGATTATTCACCGTTTCATGTCAAGGCAAAGCTCCATGTTTAGCACAGCAGAGCTCGCTCGGAGCGTGCAATATGCTGTAAAACTTTAATTAATATTATTAATATGTTTTAATCACTGATGAAGCCTGCTATATTTGGGACAAGAGCTTAAATTTCTTGCACAAAACTCTTGATCAGCAGCACTCAGAGTTTGTTCATTTAAACCGTTATGCGCAGAGAGCGTGAGCTGAGGGCGAGAGAGGTCTGCGCTCTGCGGTCTTTGCCATCAGTTGATTTACTTGTTTCTGTGTAAGTAATACGTTCTCAAATATGTTTCAACTTAAATAGACTACCTAGATAGATACATAGTATATATTTGCATCTTTGATACATAGTCAAAAGCATTTAATATTTGAATATCAAAAAAACTAATGAATGAAATTCAAATGGGATAATGGAGTAAGATAGACAGCCCATATATATATATATATATATATATATATATATATATATATATATATAAGGGGTGTAACGATACGCGTATTCGTATTGAACCGTTCGGTACGAGGCTTTCGGTTCGGTACGCGGTACGCATCATGTACCGAACGGTTCTTGGACTAATTAATTAGATTTGGAAAATAAAAAAAGTGTGTGAAATATAATAATATGCAGCCTAATAACCAAAACGACATAACAGGCAATGCCCCTGACACCGCCGAAGTGAAAGAAAAAAAAAAACACCAAATATGTTTTAGGCTGCTCAGTCAGGTGCTCGCTACGCGCTGAATGCTCGTGGCAAAATGGCTATTGCGTTTAACAAACCAGAAATAGAAGATCCTCCAATAACCAACTGGTCTGGTGTTTGGGTGAACTTTGGATTCTTTTGTAAGCTATGATGGTGTTGGCAAGATTGATGGATTCAAAAACAACGGTATGTCGCATTTGCTGATGATACAGCAGCGGGAATAATTCATGTCATGTCAATCAACTCATTTACGCCGACAACAAGACGATTAAAAGGAGAAACAGCCACAAACTATCCCACAAACTATCCCCGCAGCATTTAGACAGACATTTCCAACTTATTCAAATGGCAAAAGACATCACCGCGGCGAGTGGTCCATTTATAGCCGCGAATACGAGACCTTACGCCCGTTTCACACATACTCCGTCTGCAGTGCGTGTGCGTTGCGTTTTTTCCCGTACCCATGTTAACGGATTACAGTTTTCACACTGCACGCGGATGCGGTCCGTCAGTCCGTTCCAGGTGCGTTGCGTCTGCAGCAGTGCGCGGATCGTTTTCGTACCGAGGCTATTTTTTGCTGCGCTGCACTGCTGCATTAAAGTGATAGAACATTGTTCGCATTAAAATAAACATGTACTGACGCGAAAATCTAGTAATTTCACCACAGATGCATATAATGTAAATTATACTCTTGTTTCAAAGTCAACACATGGCATTTTTTCTCTCAAGTAAAGCAACAAAACGACACCTTACCTGGCATTTAGGTAAAAAAAATTGTGCCATAATGGAGAGCACTCGTACTTTCTTGGAGGTGAAAAGCAAAGTTCTTTTTGACCTGCAGGATTTCTTTTAAAAGGGTGTAAAAACGAAAGAAAAGACGAGAGTCGGCTGTTTTTGTATAGACTATTGTAAGTTTCTAATTTAAAATGTTTGTGATTTAAGGCTATAAACTATGTTTAAATGTTTTGCCACTTGTGTGAGCTAAATCTAAAGTATATAAATATGAATAAATGAATTTAATAAAATGTTGTTTAAATGTAGTGGGCTACGTAACCTGACTTCTATTAAAGAGTAAACAAAGAGAACTGGAATTCTGACGAGGCATGTTCAGTTAAAACTTTTGGATTTTAAATAAAAAATATTGAATCAATGCTGTGTTTGTGGTGTGCAACAGCGGATCAGTTGCGGACTGCAAACGCAGCATATGTGGAAGCACTACAGGGTGTGGGGCTCCTGCAACGCGCACCGCACACGCAACGCGCACCGCACACGCTAATGTAAAGAGCTAATGTCTTATTCCTGTAACTACACAGAAGATGGGTAAAGTATAGCTCCATCATTGTTCAATGTAAAAAAATCATACTTTGTTAGTTTTAATAAAAAAATAATAAAAAAAGGTAATTTATCTGCCAATTTTTTCTTTTTGCTGTATCTAAAACATACCGAACCGTACCGAACCAAACCGTGACACCAGTGTATCGTATCGAACCGAACCGTGAATTTTGTGAACCGTTACACCCCTAATATATATATATATATATATATATATATATATATATATATATATATATATATATATATATATATTAGACATGTGCCGATTTTCGATAATGCGATTTATCACGATAATGAATATGCACGATATTGTTATCGTGGGCACTTTAAAATATCGTAAATAATAATTTATTAACAATTTATCATTTTTTATAATGCACTCAAGAATACTTTGCCCATCAACCGTATAAATGCTGAACACCGCTGTATTCTGCGTCAAAGGGACACGCGCTCAGATATAAACAAGCCCAACGTGCGTTTGCACACGACTGAACCGGTGAAGGAGACGCGCTGCTGAAGTGCCGCTCAGTGACAGCAGAGGGCGCTGATGAACCGGTGAAGGAGACGCGCTGCTGAAGTGCCGCTCAGTGACAGCAGAGGGCGCTGATGAACTGCAGAATGCGGCTGTTACCCCGGGAACCCCGCAAACAAACAAAAAAACGTGTGTAGTTTTTAAAACAGCCATTCGTTTTTGTAATCTCAATGCTGTTCATCACAGCACCAAATACTTAATACTTAAAGACTTAATAGGCTATTTATTTTCAAATTTAAACATTTTTATGTTTTAATCTGGACTACAACATACCCTAATGATTAGAACTGTTCTAATGATTTGTTATTGTTCAGTATAACTTTGAGATACGACTTCATTAGTTAACATGTTAATTCATTATTACCAAACTGACAATGAAAAATACTTATAAAGAATTAATCATTCTATGTTAATTTCTTAGTTACTGTTTAATAACATTAAAATCAAAATCAAAATAACTTTTTTAATGGACCTAAGATAAAACTAACAATGATCAGTATTTCTTAACCAACATTACCAAGAACATTATACTTTCTGTAACAAATGTAGCTATTGCTCAATCTTAGTTAATGCATAAACTAATGAGACCTTATTGTAATTTGTAAGCCTACCTGTTGTTCATAGCCTAATTCTTTTGCACTTTAATCTGTTTGAAAATTGTACTTTTACAGCTCTGAAAAAAATCAAGAGACCACTTAACATTGATTTCTCAATGAGGGGTCTCTTAATTTTTTTTCCAGAGCTGTATATATTTTTGGTGCATTGTTGTATTTAAACATTCAGTTATTTTTGTTCTTACAAAAATAGTTCTTAAAGCTGTTATGCTATGGCAACACTTTTTTTTTTGCAACTTATTTCAATATCGTGATAATATCGTATATCGTGATAAAACTTCATCAATTAATCGCAACATGAAAAATTGATATCGGCACATGCCTAATATATATATATATATATATATATATATATATATATATATATATATATATATATATATATATATATATGAAAAGTAAAATCGCGTGCGTCTATAAATGAGATGTCACGACCAGCTCTTCGATTGACAGCAGCGCAGCCTAGTCCTTAAAGGGACAGTTCACCTCTAAATTAAGTTATTAAAAAAAACAAAAGACCTTTAATACAGTAGCTTTTAATCAATGTTGTATATTGAAGACTATGTAGTTTTAATTTAAGCCTACATGTATTAATTAAATTTCATACTTAAATGCTACTCTACATCTCAGGTACATCAAACAGGGTTTTTTAGGTAAAGTTTTAAGTTTAAGTCAGGGTTTTCAAGTCTTTAAAGTAAAATAAAGAAAGAGTATTGCAATAAAAACATTTTCTCCTTAACTTTTTCTGTTCCTGTCGCCTACGAATAGAATAGCACAACAAAAAAAAACCCGAACCGGAAAAAGTCTCGGTTACGTATGTAAACCTAGTTCCCTGAGGGAACGAGACGCTGCGTCGAAACGCTGTGAGAACGCCTCTGCGTTAATGCGTCATGAAGCGCGTGTAGAAACATTCCATTGGAAGATCGATCGATCGTCGGCGTGATGACGTCATCGACCGGAAGCTATAAAGCGTCCGTGAAAACAAACAGGAACTAGTTTCTGATAAAGCCTGAAGTAAGTGATCACGGGCACGCCGGGAGTATGGCCGGGCGATGTAGCTTCTCGTTCCCTCAGGGAACTAGGGTTACATACGTAACCGAGACGTTCCCTTTCGGGAACTCAAGCTGCGTGGAAACGCTGTGAGAACGCTTATACCCACATCGCCATGGGGCCAAGTGCCTCGTATGTGTGAAGCCGAAGCGCACACGACTACGAAAGCACCTGCGCCCCAACAGTAGATGCCAAATCTAACTCGTAGAATCTGACGAAATTTAGCCGCGAAGACCAGCCTGCTGCATTACAGATATCTTGGAGGGAAGCCCCCGACAAAAGTGCTTTAGAAGCAGCCATACCCCTGGTAGAGTGCGCCCAGACAGCCAGTGGAGACGGCTGCCCGACCGCCTCATAAGCAAGTGAGATGGCCTCAACCACCCACTTGCTCATTCTCTGCTTAGACACTGGAGCCCCCTTTTTCTGGGCTCCGAAACAGACAAAAAGTTGATCAGTCTTTCTCCACAGGGCAGCTCTGTGGACATATGCGTCTAACGCCCTGACCGGGCACAGAAGATTTAGTTTTTCCTGGTCTGACGTCATGAAAGGAGGAGGACAGCAGGCTTGTAGAGTGATGGGGCCCCTTGGCCTCGTAGGAACCTTGGGGATGTAACCTGGCCTAAGATGCAGGAAAGTCTTTACCATACCAGGCGCAAACTCTAGGCATGAGGGCCCTACTGACAAGGACTGAATATCTCCTAAAGGTTCAAACGGAGGCTCAGACAAGCCCCGTAACACAATGGCCAAGTCCCATGCCGGGACCCTCGAGTGCATAGCCGGCCTCAACCTTAAAGTGCCACGGAGGAAACGTGTAATCAAAGGGTGTCTTCCCAAAGACACTCCACCCAAAGGGACGTGGAAGGCAGCCAGGGCCGCCACGTACACCTTTATTGTGGAGGGGGTCAACCCTGCCGAGAACCTTGCCTGCAGAAACTCCAGCACTGTACCAACCGGGCAGTTAACTGGATCCCACTGGCGTTCTCTGCACCATGCTGAGCAAAGTTTCCATTTCAAAGCGTACAGCTTCCTCGTGGACGGAGCTCTGGAGTGAAGGATGGTCTCCACGACCTCGGCCAAGAGACCTTCCTCTATGAGCCTGGCCCCCTCAGAGGCCAGGCCCACAGTTTCCACAACTCTGGGCGTGGAGAGAACAGATCCCTCCTGGTCGGAATCTCCATCAGAGAGCCTTCCAGAAGAGATATCAGGTCCGAAAACCATACTCTGGTCGGCCAGTACGGAGCCACTAGAAGTACCTGGGCCCCGTCCCGGCGTACCCTCTCCAGAACTCCAGGAAGCAGGACAATCGGGGGAAATGCATACAGGGGCAGCCTCGGCCACTCCTTAACCATGGCATCCAGCCCCAGCGGGTTCTCTCTGTCTCATGTGACCGAGAGAACCACTGAGGACAGTGAGAATTCTCTGCCGAAGCAAACAGGTCTATCTCTGCTTTTCCTGGGGAGTCTCCATTCCCCGGGCCTCGGCCCCTGCCTCGACAGGATGTCCGCTTCCTGATTTAGGACCCCTGGGATGTAAACTGCTCTGATGGACAGCAGTTTCCCTTGGGCCCACAGAAGGATCTGACGTGCCAGTTTGTCCAAGGGACAGGACCTCAGACCCCCCTGGTGATTTATATAGGCGACCACTGATGTGTTGTCTGTCCTGACTAATACATGATGGCCCCTGAGGTCGGGCAGAAACTGTTTCAATGCAAGAAACATAGCGAGCATTTCTAGCCGATTTATGTGCCAATGCCGCTGGTGTTCCTGCCATAGACCCTGGGATGAACGACCACTCATGGTCGCAACCCAACCCGTGAGGGAGGCGTCTGTTGTTAGCGTTACGACGAACCTGAGCCCCCAACACGGCCCCTGGGACAGAAACCCCAGGTTTTTCCACATGACCAGAGCACGTAGGCATCGCCGCGTGACTTTGATGGTGCGGAGCGGGTTTCCCCTCGAGGAGAACCCTTTTGTTCTGAGCCACCACTGTAGCGGCCTCATGTTCAATAGGCCAAAAGGTATCACGTTGGACGCTGCTGCCATGAGACCTAACAATTTCTGGAACTGTTTCACAGTGACGGCACGGTCTAGCTTCGGTTCTTTGACTGCTGCCAGGATCGATGCTATGCGTGTTGGCGATAATTGCGCCCACATAATTACCAAATCCCAGTTCACGCCTAAAAAAGTGGTTCTCTGAGCCGGAGAAAGCACACTCTTCTTGGCGTTCAGCCTCAACCCCAATTTCGACATGTGCGCGAGAACAGCATCTCGATGCTGAACCGCCATCTGTTCGGTATGAGCTAGGATCAACCAGTCATCGATGTAATTCAGTATGCGGATGCCCTGCAGACGCAACGGAGCCAGAGCTGCATCCACACACTTGGTGAATGTGCGGGGTGACAGTGCTAGACCGAAGGGAAGTACTCGATATTGGTATGCCTCTCCCCCGAAGGCAAACCTCAGAAACTTCCTGTGATGTGGAAGGATGGAGACATGAAAATACACATCTTTGAGGTCTATGGTGACAAACCATTCCTCCAATTTGATCTGCGATACAATCTGTCTGAGTGTGAGCATCTTGAACTTGAGCTTGGCCACTGAGCGTTTTAATAGGCGCAGATCTAATATCGGGCACAAGCCCCCATCCTTCTTCGGCACGATGAAGTAACGGCTGTAAAACCCAGACTCCCTGCCGGGAGGAGGAACCCTCTCTATAGCCCCCATTCACAGGAGTGTCTCTACTTCCTGTGCCATTACCAGAGCCTGCTCCGGGCCCACCTCTGTGGGTAGGACACCACTGAAAGGAGGTGGCCGTCTCTTGAATTGAATGGCGCACCCCCTTTCAACTATCTGCAGGACCCAACGAGATATATTTGACAGACGTTTCCACTCGTCTAGAAAAACTACTAAGGGAACCAGCCTCTCGAGGCTGGCCTCTGGTGTACTTTGAACAGCAAGCACAGCGCCCTGAAGCGGCGGACCGGCAGGGAACAACTGACTTGACTGCTTGGGAGCCCCCCGAGGGGGGCACGGACCACCCTCGGGTGGCCCGCGGAGACCGACGGCGCCCCGGCATTGCAGCGGGGTTGGCAGCGCGGCCCCCAGAGGGCGCCGCAGGGAAACGGGTACCGTTGGCAGGGGTAAACACTGTTTCCCTACGGGGGGAACCACCCTCAGCGTCCTGACGCTTCTGCTTCTCTGCAGCAGCCCCAGGGACCTGGACCCGGAGAGGGAGAAACTGCTTTAGCGCCGCAGCTTGCTTCTTTGACTCCTGGAACCTCTCGGTGACAGTGTGTACTGCGTCACCAAAGAGGCCACCAGGAGACAGCGGCGTGTCCAGCAGAAAGCTTTTCTCCCTCTCTTTGATTTCTGTGGGGTTGAGCCACAAATGCCTCTCCGTGGCCACCAAGGCTGCCATAGAGCGGCCCACACATCTGGCCGTCTCCTTGGTGGCCCGGAGAGCGAGATCTGCTGATTGTCTTAGCTCATTTATGATATCTCCCCCCACTTCATCCCGTCCATCTAGGTCCCTGAGCAGGTCAGCCTGATACGCCTGCATAATTGCCATCGTGTGCAGGCATGCATTAGCCTGACCTGCTGCCGAGTACGCTTTGCCCACAAATGCCGACGTTGTCTTTAGGGGTTTGGTGGGCAAAGTCGGGGCCTTCAGGGACGATGCCGAGGAAGGAGAGAGATGGCTCGCGAGCGTCTCTTCAACCTTTGGCATCGCCCCATAACCGTATTGTTTCAGCCCTGAGATGTTGCTATAGACCGAAGTCTGAGGGCTGAAAACTCTATATGATGCCTGTCTCTTCCATGATCTTGCCACCTCGGTTTGCAAGTCATGGAAGAACGGCAGGCCCCGGCGTTGAGGCTCTGAAGCGTGAGAAGGCAGGAATCTTTCATCTAGCTTACTAGTTCTTTTCTTTCCTGCCTCAGATCTTTCAGCGGGCCAGTCGATGTTTAATCTGGCCACTGCTCGCGTCAGAACCTCAAGGAGCTCCTCACTCGCAGGGGACTGAAGTGGCGAATCTTCAGTTGCGATGCTCTCAACGTCCACCTCCTTGGAGCTGGATAGTTGGAGCACCGGCAACTCTCTCAGGGGGGAAGAAACCGCAATGCGTGCTTCCAAGCCCCGAGAAGAGCCGCTGGATGGTGCAGGTGAGGGCAGAGATAAGGCAACGCCCATCTCAAACCCCTCTGCAAGGTCCAATTGTGAACCCCACGACTGAAGCCTCCGCTCTGCCTCGGCAGCAGCAGGACCAGAGCCACAGGGAACACGAGCCGAGGCACCCTCCTCGAAGAGTGCCCGGCGGGAGCGCAGCGTTCTTAATGGTAGCTTTTCACAGTGCTCGCAAGCAGCCCCCTCGAGGGCTGTCTGGGCATGCTGCGCTCCCAAGCAGGCAACACAAAGAGCTTGTGTATCCCCACCCATGATGTAGCGTGGGCAGGGATGAACACACCTCTTAAACTGCTTGCTTTCACTCGCCATTTTTTGATCTTTTTTCTCTTTTTTTGTTAATATAATGGAATATTTAACAAAAGGGTGGAAAAATCTTCTATATAGACAGACAAATAGACAGACAGGGTCACACAGATTGCTTACTGAAGGCACAGAAGCTAGTTCCTGTTTGTTTTCACGGACGCTTTATAGCTTCCGGTCGATGACGTCATCACGCCGATGATCGATCGATCTTCCGATGGAATGGTTCTACACACGCTTCACGACGCATTAACGCAGAGGCGTTCTCACAGCGTTTCGACGCAGCTCGAGTTCCCCGAAAGGGAACTGTGGTTAAAAACCGAGGTGTGTATTGAACCGTGGACTAACTGTATTGTTGCATTCCTAATATATATATATATATATATATATATATATATATATATATATATATATATATATATATATATAATAGTTTTAATTACACATTATTTAATTCAGTGATACTGTATAATTAAAACTATTGTATTTTGTACATTTCTTTGTAGCAAACCACACACATATACACATAACTCTGCAAACTGCACTTTATGTGACTGACGCAGGAGTCACATGACTAAAACCGAAATAACCGACATGGGAAAAATACGTCTGTTAGAGGGTCTGAATTTCAGTTTTGATTATTTTTTGAATAATTGTTTAGCTCTATTTATTGCCTATGTAAAGTTGTGTAGAACCTATTATTTAATTCAGTGATAGTGTGTAATTAAATTAAAACTTTCGTCCTCATAAAGTTTGTCATGTAAATGCGTTTAAAGGCTTTCCAGATTGAACATTTAAAGCGATTGTGCACGATTCAAAGACAACAATACGGAAAGCGTATCCGTTCAGTGCTCAGCTTTTCTCTGTCACAGAGAGCCGAGCCATGTCTCGTCTCTGACCTCTTTCACCTGCGTCCTCACAAAGCTTTGTCATTTTATATGTGTTATAAGGCCTGCCAGTTTGAACATTAAAGCGATTTTAAACCATCAGATGTGTATTATGTAGAACAAATGCATGATATATTATGACAAACGAACACTCAGACAGAAGCTCGCACATCACGTGAAGATCGCGCTTAGAGAGCAGCGCAGAAACGCAGAGTCAACGCTGTCCTGTGACGAAAGTAAAGTCACTGAAGTAGCTCAGAAACTCAACCGTTATAGGCATATATATTAATACCTTTGAACTAAGTTCAAACCACAGCTTCATAATGAATAGAGATGAGTAATTCACACACACAATCACTCTCTTATTAATGCATTCAAATAAATGTAATGCAGCTGTGTTCATTTATCTGTATCTGATGTACAAGCAGAACTCTGCCCCATAGACAATAACTGCTGAAAGTGAACCGTTTCCTTTAAGTATTTTAAAATGAAAAGAAATTCACTATTTTATTAGAAAAACAACTCTACCTTTAATAATAGAAAATATTTACAGTAAAAACCGTATCAGGAACTTACTTAAAAACCTTATGAGGGCAAAAAAATGGCACAAAAAATAAAAATAAAATTCTCATAATCTCGAGAATCAAGTCGTGATCATGAGATAAGACAGACAAAATGTTATCTATGACCATTCAGGGCTTCCATAGTTTCCGGGCTTGGCCAGGATGTTATTTTGTTAGTTTGTTTTTTTAAAACAAATTTTACAAACACAGCGTGTGTTCTGATGTTGGTTGTAAGAGAATAATCCAAAAACTGCCCCACTGGCGATCTGACATGTCCTTTTATATTAAACATCTCCTCACTGCCGGCAGGAGCGCGCTCGTCTTCCTCATCTGTTCTGATGTCAAATGGCGATAACGCAGCCGAATGCGAATGGCGAAGGCAAACAATGCAAAAAAAAGGAAGACAGTAGGTCTACATGTAAAGGCAATGCACAAGAAGCCTTTGGATAAACAAAGAAATCAAACGTGAGTAAATATCAGCGTGGCTTTCCAGCGATGGTGAGAACTGAGGGACCTCAAGCGGCTGAAAACGACTCATTGCTGCTGTATTCCTGCTGGACAGGTCATCTTTCATTCTGATTATACATTTTTTCAGTTTATGTTTTCATAAAGTATGTATCACTAGCACATGAAGCTGCCTAATATAGCTAACATAACATTACTGAGCATAAAGTTACAATATTATACACTTAGCCATTAGTAGAGATGATAAATACTCAATATGTTTAGCTCAAGTTGATCGCTGTTGTGTTGAAATGCACAAAATGTAACTTTAGATAACTGTTACGTCCATAGGGACGTAGGGATTTATTTTATTTTCTTAATTTGTGTGGATTCTGTTTTCTGTGCTTTTGTGTTCTGTTGCTCTTGCTCCTCCTACTGTCTGCTTGACCGGCTCATGAGTGCCGCCCGAATCTTCTTCCAGATCGTTAAGTGGATGTGGCAAGGGGGGCGTGGTTCAGCGAGGTCTGCAGCGGGAGAGAGAGCCGCGGGACGAGCGGTAAGTGAGTGGGTTGGACACAGATTAATAACACCTGTATCTTGTTCCAGTAATGGGCGTGGAGAGGGGATAAAACGCCAGTGGAACTGGAGACCAGGGAGAGAGAGAGGTGGACTGTTGATGCGGCGGTGCTGTCCTACTGCCTTCCCGGGTTTCGGCACCAGTGTAGTAAGTTCGTAATGTGAGGAAGGAAGAGGACACGGGGGTCGGTTGGACTGTTGATGCTCTCTTTATTTCTGTATCAAACTCAGTGTCACACTCAGCGTGTGCTTCAGACAAACTCATAGACAATCACTTCCGGTTCACAGCGCTTCCGGGTAAACTCAGGGTCAGGGTGTCGCATCAACAGTCCACCTCTCTCTCTCCCTGGTCTCCGGTTCCACGGGCGTTTTATCCCCTCTCCGCGCTCATTACTGGAACAAGATACAGGTGTTATTAATCTGCGTCCAACCCACTCACCTACCGCTCGTCCCGCGGCTCTCTCTCCCGCTGCAGACCTCGCTGAACCACGCCCTCCTTTCCACAGTGGAGAACAAAGGAACCCAGACATTTCCGGTCAGCGAGAGAGACAGAGGTTTTCCTCTGCGGGAGAGACTACCATCTTCTGGTCCCAGTGCTGTTGTGTGCCTATATGGTGTATAGTGTTTGGCCTGTAGTGTCAGGTAAAGAGCTGTGAAAGTCTCCCACCTAAGTTGTGTATAACCAGTGTAGCAAGGTGAGCTGTTACGTGTTACAGCTAATGTTTGCACTCCTAAACCTTAACTCAGTCTGAGCAGTGTAAATCAATGTGAGCTGTCTGTGAACATCAGCATTCTACTTTTGTTTCCTTAATTTTCTCACTTTTTCTCACAATCTTACACAAAATTCATCTTCATCACAGTATAACTGATGTTATTGGGGGAAACATGTATCAGTGCTACCCGTGTTTAGCTTTGCCTTATGAATATAACTAGCTCGTTACCGAATTAAACAAATATATTTTAAACTTTACCAGTACCGGTATTCTAGCTTGATAGTGAGTACTAAAGACATCTTATCTGTTTATATTCATACTGATGAAGTTAGATGTTTTATCACATGTGATTCTGACATGATGTCACTACATTGATTGCACACTGCTCCTCTCAGGTCAATAATGCTCTTCCAGCTGATTGGTCGGTGAGGCGCGTTCATGTGTTTTGGGGGCGTGGCTTTGGAAAGAGCCCAGAAGGGAGAAGGTGGAGTGAATGGAAATAATGAGCTGTCTTTAAAACAGTCCTGAGAGGTCTACAGACACTCACATTTTATACTTTCTTTTTCAGAGTACTTATATTTTAATTATGTATGGATACGTCAGTGATAGGTTTTTATTTGTCCTCTAGAGGCCGCTGTCGTGCTATATAATGCAGCAGATCTTTCTCACATTGACAATTCACCTTCCTGTCATTGACAGTTTCTTAGCCTCCCCCCACCACCCCTTCTCCTCACTTACTCAATTAAAACTCCTTTAAATATCAAAACATATCTTTACTCTATTTAATTGATGTAAGTGTGAACTTGTGAACCGGAAAAACTATCGGTATTGATTTTTGCAGATAACGGATTGTTCCACCAATCAGCTATCAGTGCTGATTAATCTGCAAAACCGACGAATCGGTCGAGCTCTAGTTGTTTGCTTGTCAATGGTAGCACGCTGATTCTTCAAAACATCTGATACGGACGACACACACGCATTTTAATGAAAGTATCGAGCCTATATTGACATTTTTGTATATTACCAACAGCGGTGTACCGTTGATAAATACTGATACCCTCTAATCACCCAGCCCTAGTCCACATGTGACCAAAAATAAGAAACACATGAAATACCTTTTGGCAGATGATGGTGTTTCCTCTCTGAAGTTCGGCATGCCACCACCTTTTGAACGGTCACTCTTCACAGACACAGAGCTGGACACACCTGAGCCTGATCTTACACTAATGACACAAAGAACAGAGAAGAGGAAAACACTTTACAGGACATACTTTAGTCTCAATCTTATCAGCTCTTTATGTTTGTAAGTTATTAACTGTGACACTGTCTATAAAGCCCTCTTTACCATGTAGATTTGATTTGTTGAAGAAAGTATTAGTTGTGTTTTTAAGTCAAGTCATGATTATATATATTTTTAAATGGTTTAGTATTTGCAAACATAAAACAATGCTTGTTAAGGTTTTGTTCTTCACAAAGAAAAGACAAACCCCTGAAAGGTAATTAGTGTTAATAATGATTGTGTGAAAGAGTCTTACCTCTGTTCCTCTGAGAGACTCATCTTAGAGAGAGAGCGCTTTCCTCGCTCCTCTGCCATACTGCAGCTAAACGGCCACTGAACACAGATCAGCTCTGGTTTCTGAACACAATCATTCAGTTTGAGCTACAGATGACCATATGTCACTGAGATCAATAGCACGGCAGTTCAGGAAATAATCAAGAATGTGAAGTGAAAAAAGAGCATTATATAAAATCAAGTGAGTTATAAAACAATATACTGACCTGTGGAATAATCAAATGATCTTATGGCAGATAATTTAATGTGTTTAACTGACATATGGCAGGGTTGCCAACTTTTAAGTTCAGGTTGGAGTGAGATTTTTTTGGGGCTGGGGGTGGGGTGGGGGGGGGGATGGGTAATGCTTTTGATCTTGATTCAGTATCAGTTTATATCTAGTATATACTGTACATAATAAGAAAAAATATGTTTGTTTTAGCACTAGTTTAAACATTTCTTGGGTCAAATTATATGTGCCATTCCTTAATATTCACTTGTGAGTGCTTATATAAGTATCATTATTCATTAAAAATATTAGGATGCAAGTTATTCAAGTTTTGAAATTTCACATTTAAAGAAATCTAGTGTTTGATCATCATATCTAAATATTTATTAGAATGCAAAGACTGCAATATATTTTTGAGCAACTAGATTAGATACATGTATATTTATTAAAGAGCCATAAAGCACCTAATGGCATTACAAATAAACATTAATATTTTTTTGCCACAAAATGACTCTAATTTGCCTCTTTGAATTGGAATTCTCTATTTTAACATTAATTACTACACTAATTGTAATATAAATATTAGAAGAAATATATACAAATATTAGAAGAAAAATATTTTAAGTGGTCATTTATTGACAATAATTGTTGCACAAATAGTATTTAGTACCAAAAGATCTCCTCAAAATATTCAATAAATATAATTTAATGAGTATGAGTGTGACCTATTAGTAAGGAATACCTGAGGGCTAAATACAAGAATAACATTAATGTTAACAATGTTGCATCTCTATCACTCTCAATAATAAAACGATCCTGTAAATATGGCTGACTTAATAATCAATACACACTAACACTATGCTGTACTGTTTACCAAAACTTGCAGCAAACATCTATATAGTGAAACTGTTGTGTATCCGCTTAAGCCATTTAAATTCATTGGCACGGCGCTAGAAGTATTGAGCGCTCATGGGCCACGTGACCAGCGCACACCGCAAGGAGACTAGAGCATGCAACTCCGCTTTTCAACGCCTCTGGCTTTAACATTATGCCACATTAGCGCCAAAACGCTATTTATTGTTTGAATTTCATTAAAACACATTTTAAAAAATTAAAGCTTATAGCTTTGTTTAATATCAAAAGCAGGTTTGGCAATTTGGCGTGAGATTGAGTTGGGCGGAGTGAGAGCGTGAGACAGAGCCTGAAAGCGTGAGTATCACGCCAGATGCGTGAGAGTTGGCAACCCTGCATATGGCTCTATAGTCCAAATATAATATATGCTTTAAACTGTGGGAAAAATGATCCCGGTTTGTTATATTTCTGTATTGCAGTTTAATTTAACTTTCAGTCGTATTTACTCCTATTTTATTAACGGTCGATTCTTCTTGGTTTGTCATTGGATCATTACTTCAAGTTCACAATACATTTCATTAGTGGGCATACTGCACAACAATTGCTATGTAACTACAGAGCTGCCAACTCTCACGCATTGGCCGTGAGACACACGCATTTGATTGGTTTCACACGCTCACACGCCACACCCCTGATTTCTCACGCTGAAGTGTCAACCCTGTCGGTCAAATGCCTGAAAGATAAGTTTATCT
Organism: Pseudorasbora parva; assembly: GCF_024679245.1. NCBI lineage: Eukaryota > Metazoa > Chordata > Actinopteri > Cypriniformes > Gobionidae > Pseudorasbora > Pseudorasbora parva. Next base: position 43,631,525 of record NC_090185.1, read on the forward strand.
ATAGATCTACCTGATGAGCCACTCGTAATCGATTAGTTATGCTTTTGGTGAGGGGGTTCAAGATAAATGTGCAAATAAATAAGTGTAGCGCGACCAAAAGCGCCATTCCGTTTTGAGTTCTGACGAGAACGAGCAATGGGCGAAGCGCGAAAGCGTCTCTAGCTAACTAAGGTCGCAAGTTCCATCATTAATCTATAGTTATCAAAAAATGTTGGTCTGCAGAACATATTAAAATGCACATATGTAGATCATAGAAATCAAAATGTTCTCGGGGGTGCATGCCCCCGAACCCCCCCAACTAACTCACATTTGGAATCAGTGATTATAAAACCATGCCTTTATTATGATTAAGGGATGTAGATCCTATACAGAATAAGGCCTTAATATTTGATTTATAAGTAACAATAAACAGCCAATATCCTGATATAAAATTGGGCCCTAAACTAAAGTGTTACCATTTTTGTCATACCCTCACTGGCCTTACTAAGTTACGCCACTGTCTCTAGTGCTTTAAAATTGTGTGTGTCTATAGGATGTATATACAAACCGTCATATAGATGCAAAAAACAAACCAACAATAGTACCCCATTCAAATGCTGATGCATATATAGAGAGAGCTATTATTATTATTTATTTGTTTATTTATTTTTGCAATTTTTGCTTTGTACGGCAACATTTTGGTTGGCCCCACCAAATCTCACTCTAAGTTTTTTTGAAAAGTTGGCAGCTCTGTAACTAAAATATTACATTTAATAAAAGCAGATGTAGGCAATGTTCGTCTTTGATAAATAAATAAATAAATAAATAAATACATACATACATACATACAGTGAGTGAGTGATAGAATAAGTGAGCACTAAATGCTGGGTTTGATCCCGTCTATAGACTGGTACTTTAGAAGTCACAAAAACAACATCATCCTAAAATGGACGACGGCATCCGCGGCCTTCAAATCATTTCAGTAACTCTAGGCCTAATTTCTGACAGTCTGTTTGAAGTAGACTATAAAACACTTCCAGAATAAGAACAGGCCTTTTGTAATATTAAATCACGTTTACATTTACAATATGATACTTCTGTTTTATTCCCCAAATAACTGTAATCAGAAAAGTAAAAACTTACAGCATTGCGCAGTAAGAAGAGAGTTTAGAAGTATTTGAAGCATGATTTTCCCCTTCCTGTTCGTGTGTTGCTTGTGTTGTTCAATCCCAGAGTAAAGTCCAGTCTCTGGTAAAGCTTTCCGTGTCGTTCATCTGCTGTATGTTTGACTCTGGAAGCGATTATCAGCTGTTACTGCTCATTCTGACGGGCTCATTCGCCATACGGAGCTCTTTCTGCTTTTGTATTTAACACTATCACTTTCACTTTCGTCTTCTTTGTGGGTTTTACCTGTGGGTTGTGAAGCAGCTAAACAGGTTCATATCGCCATCTACTGTAATGGAGCGTGTATATTCCACATATTTCCACATGATTAGCCTAATAACTCTTAACCTGATGATTTCAGCAGCGTATTCATAATTTCCCCTGTTTCTGGAATAATCTCCAAGATACTGGATTTTGTAAATGCCTGGAATCATGAGATTTGTATTTATTTCCTACATTAAATTTGGTTTCATTCATCCTAACAATAGCCTACATGTTCAATCTGCTTCCACACATTCATCATAAACCTGCATTATGCTTCATGAACCATAAGCCTTAGATTATTATAATCTATCATATGGCATGTCCTTATAGTCAGACTGATTGTTTCTTCTCAATGTTATTTAGCGGGATATTCTCTCTGAATATGCTGAATTACAACAGGCTAGTGATAGTAACTATAAACCAAATCATGTCCTCATAAACTGCGAGTAAACACACACAAATGCATTTAGCAGTGAATTTTCAACATTGATCCAATATTACTTAGCATTGAGATTTCAACCTCAACCAAAATGATGATTCTGGTGGAATTTCAACATTGACTCAATAATAATAATAATAATAATAGATTTTATTTATAATGCACTTTTCATTCCGAAGAATCTCAAAGTGCAACAAGGGGGGGGGGGGGGGGATAACAACAAAAAATGAATAACAAGTAAAAATATAGAATACTACAAACAATCAACCAACACAGAAAACAAACAGAAAACAGAGCTGATGGTGAACAGAAACAGAGCTGATGGTGAACAGAAAACAGCTGATGGTGGAAGTCTCTGTTAGCTCCGCAGCACACTGTGGTCCACTCCATGTTTCAGATTTCTCCCAGCGGCAGTGTCCCAATGACATCGCCGAGGCAGGACAGCTGAAGACCAGATGATGGGTCTTCATGACGATTCAAACGATGGGGATCGCCGCAGCACCATGCAGGAGGCAGAACATTTTTTCGGGCACTTCTGTGGACACACCGGGGTCGGCACAGAAGTCCAAGCCGCTCCACGGCCGCAATGCAGGACGGAACAGCGGCGCAGCCGAGAAGCGGAACATCCCAACATCATGCCGGACACCGATTACGATGGCCCAGATGACGCTAGCCCGGTGCAAACTTCAGCCACCATGCAGCTTAAGCCCAAGGGAGACCACCAGTGAGCAGTCGCGACGAGAAACATCAAAAGTCCTCCAAACCAGAACCAACCAACCGCAGCAATTCAAATGTAAACATTAGAAGCGGTGGAAAACGGCGAAACGAGGAACAACGTCCTCTCAGTGGCTGCCAGCAATCAGCAACAGCCCCAATTGTAGCTCTGACTGTTAGACTAGTCACAAACATAAGGAAATAAAATAAAATCTAAATCTAATAGTACATTAACATGATCATTTGTGGGTGGAGAAGCGGCGAACAGACGACGCCAGCGTCCTCTCCCCCACGTTGCCTAGCAACAATGTCCCAATGCTATCTGGGTTACCTTGTAAACCATATATTATCGTGACAATCAGTGCTTTTGTTATTAGATACTGGTGAGACGAGATATTTGATGACTTTAGATGGGCATTTTGTTCCTCTTGTTGCACTAAAACCTGTCATTTCTTTTTTGAAAATATGTGTTGGTGATTGAATGCACCTCATCTTAATCTAGAGTCACTAACTAGTGGTTTATATGTATTTGATATCGGTTGGTGATTAAATAAAACAGAACTTGATGCACTGAGGCTTATATTCATATATAATCTGTAGTGTTTGTAATGTTTTTGTAAATTAAAGGGTTACTTCAGCGATTAGCATATGGCTTTGTATCAGTGGAAACCCTGGAGTATATTCAACTGATTGTGCTTTCCCCCCTCATATCCCCCTGAGACAAGAGATTTATGCATTTTATTTCTGGAAAAATTCCTCCACAAATGCATTAATTTTCTTGGATATTTTTCTAACACAATCACAAGTCCAATCACTACAACTGCTTGAATCTGCTGCTACGAGTCCCACGCGCCGTTTTTACGCCTTCAAATGACAAGTTCCGCGCACTCTCACTTTTGCAGCAAATACACAGAGAAATGTGGAGCAAAGGTGATGTGTGTATCTGTGGGGCAGAGAGCAGAGTTTGTGTAAATCCACTTAATTGCACACGTCTAGTACAATTATGTGGTTTTGTTCATTAATACAGTGTATACTTTTTTCTTGATTTACCCCAAAAGAATGGAAGTGAAATGTGACAACATGCCCCATAGTTGGGGTACATTGTAACATGAGCAAATGACAGCTTAAAATGTTATCTAATATAATCACACACACAAATTTTTTTAAAACAAACTAAAATATTATTTTTTCAATAAAATACAATTAATAACTTTTTTTAATAAAATAATGGCATTTTTAATCATTAAAAAACACATTTTTGAGTTTGACAACAAACACATCTCTAATAGCCTACAGCTATACAGCATAGTTAAAAAAAATAATAATAATGAATAATTTCTGAACATTGACTCTGTCCTTATTTACCCTTTTCTCATGGTTTCTCAAAAGAATTCATACAAGTATAAAATATAATAGCGTAGTTCTAATAGGGGCTCACCCCACCTGCTCAACTGGGATTTAAACCATGGCTTGCGTTTTCTGCTGTTAGATCAGCATTAAAGAACGATCTTAACTGTTAAATAAAAGATATAAGATTCAAATAATATCAGATTTGTATTATATTAAATAAACACAAAAAACAGAGATGAAAAATTTGCTTAAGTATGAAATTTACTTTTGCTATGGTGTGGTGACCTACAAGTTAAACGGTATGAGACATTCACCCAGACGCGGCCCCTTTAAGGGAGCGGGTTTTTCCGGTAGAGAAGTTCCGGTTTCACGTTGTGTGAGAGTTGTTTACATTGCTCGCTGTACAGTTTGGAAAATTATGTTGAAGTGTTAGTAAAGCTGACTCGACGTATCTCCGTCTCTTGTCTCATCACTTACTGCACTCCACATTGGTGACCCGACGCGAGTTGAATAAGGTTGGATTATGTTACACGACGGCGGTGGTGAAAATGATGCCGTTGCGGCGCCCGCCGCTGCTATCGGCGCGGCTAATGTCGGCGCAGCAAATGTCGGCGCGATCTACGCGGCCACCATCAAATTGCCGGACTTTTGGCAGAACAATCCACGGCCATGGTTTCAACACATCCGTGGCACTACCGGGCGCTGGCTGTGGAAGCAGACAGGATTTTCCTTGCCAACCGGCAGCAGTTTGTGCATGCGCTGTTGCCCCCTCATCACACGTCTGCCCCATGTCCGCCCCCGGGGGACGACCATGGCACGGCAGCTGCTGTGACAGCCCGCCGACAGCGTGAGGACGGCTGGTGTTATTACCATTCCAGGTTTGGGGCCAAGGCCAAACAGTGTCGTCAGCCTTGCAGTTTTGGAGCTCAGGGAAAAGCCAGGGCCGGCGCTCATTAGCAGCTATGGGTGCTGGCCGTGACTGCAAGCTGTTATTCATCACTGACGCCTTGTCTGGCCGGCGGCTGCTGGTTGATTCTGGGGCTCAGCGCAGCATCCTGCCGGCGAAAATTGTGGATACTATGGCTGGCGGGCATGGCCCCCCGATGGATGCCGCTAACGGCACACCCATTCGTACTTATGGCACGAGGTATGTGGAAGTATGTTTCGGCGGGCGGGGTTTCGGCTGGGATTTCGTCATGGCCGCTGTGTCTACGTCTCTCCTGGGGGCAGATTTTCTCTGCGCTTACAGACTGTTGGTGGATGTTACAAACTGCCGCCTTATCGACGCACTTTCTTTTGCTTCATACCCCTGCACGCTGGGAGGGCCGGGGGCACTTTGTCTGTCGAATACGCTGGCCACCAGAGACCTGTATCAACGCCTACTGGCTGAGTTCCCAGACATCACCACGCCCACATTCTCATCGGCTGTGGCTAAGCACGGCGTGGAGCACTACATCACCACGGTGGGCCCCCCAGTCTACGCACGGCCCCGACGCCTCGACTCTGCCAAGCTCGCGATCGCCAGGGAGGAGTTCGCCACTATGGAGCACCTCGGCATTGTGCGACGCTCCAACAGCCCGTGGGCTTCCCCCCTGCACATGGTGACCAAAGCTGATGGCAGTTGGCGTCCCTGTGGTGATTTCCGTCGCCTGAACAACGCCACCACCCCCGATCGGTACCCTGTGCCGCACATACAGGACTTCTCCGCCCACCTGGCCGGCGCCACCATCTTTTCAAAGGTGGACCTGGTTCGTGGTTACCACCAGGTGCCAGTCCACCCGCAGGATGTCCCCAAGACAGCAGTCATCACGCCCTTTGGCCTTTTCGAGTTTCTACGGATGCCTTTCGGCCTCAAGGGGGCAGCGCAGACGTTTCAACGCCTTATGGACTCTGTGCTGCGGGACATGCCTTTCCTGTTTGTTTATTTGGATGACATTCTCGTGGCCAGCGCGTCCGCAGACGACCACGTGTTGCATCTCAGGCAGTTGTTCGGCCGACTCAGTGAGCATGGTCTCATCATCAACCCGGCCAAGTGCAAGTTTGGCCGGTCATCCATCACTTTCCTCGGCCACTATGTCACCCCACAGGGGGCCGTTCCCCACCCGGGTAAGGTGGACGCCGTAGCCAGTTTCCCATGCCCGCGCACTGTAAAGTCCCTGCAGGAGTTTCTGGGCATGGTGAACTTCTACAACCGTTTCCTCCCCCATGCAGCCCAACTCATGCGACCCTTGTACGACGCCTTGCGGGGTGGAAAACCGGCAGACGTGTTGGAGTGGTCCCCAGAGATGACGGAGTCTTTTCATGCTGCCAAAACTGCACTGGCCAACGCTGCTCTGCTGGCGCACCCGTCTCCAACCGCCCCCATTGCTCTTACCACGGATGCCTCTGATTATGCCGTGGGGGCTGTGTGTGAACAGTGGGTGGGCGGAGCCTGGCAGCCGCTAGCCTTTTTCAGCAGGAAGCTCCGTGACAATGAGAGGAAGTACAGCACCTTCGACAGGGAACTCCTTGGTATTTTCCTCGCTACTCGGCATTTCCGTTTCCTGTTGGAGGGCCGGCAGTTCACGGCTTTCGTTGACCACAAGCCGCTGACGTTCGCCATGGCCAAGTCTTCGGAGCCATGGTCTGGTCGACAGCAGCGCCAGCTCTCTGCCATCTCCGAATACACTACTGACATACAGCATGTGGCTGGCAAAGACAATTTCGTCGCAGACTGCCTCTCCCGGGCGATCACTGGGTCTGTCCACTTGGGCCTTGACTCCGCAGCCATGGCTGAGGAGCAGGCTGCGGACTCTGAGGTGCAAGCCTACAGAACAGCCCCTACGGCGCTGCTCATGGAAGATGTGGCGTTTGACACGGCCAACGCTACACTCCTCTGTGACGTCTCCACAGGCCAACCGCGCCCCATGGTACCTGCTAGCTGGAGGCGAAAGGTTTTTGACGCCATCCACAGCCTTTCCCACCCCGGGGGGAAGGCCTCCACCAAGCTGGTGGGGGCCAAGTTCGTATGGCCAGGCCTACGGAGGGATGTTAGGGCCTGGGCTGCTGCCTGTGTTGCATGCCAGCGCGCAAAGGTGACTCGTCATACCAAGGCCCCTTTGGCACCCTTCAAAGTGCCGGAGAGGCGTTTTGATCATGTGAATGTGGACCTGGTGGGCCCGCTTCCCCCCTCCCGTGGTTATACTTACCTCCTCACTATGGTCGACAGGACCACGAGGTGGCCAGAAGTGTGTCCCCTGTCCTCCATTACTTCAGCTGAAGTAGCCCGGGCGTTCATTATGTCTTGGGTGGCCCGTTTCGGCACACCGTCAGACCTCTCCTCGGACAGAGGTCCGCAGCTTACATCAGAGCTTTGGACGGCGCTCGCCGAGGTCCTGGGGGTGAAGGTCCACCGTACCACAGCCTACAACCCACAAAGCAATGGACTTTGTGAGCGCTTTCATCGGGACATGAAGGCTGCGCTCAGGGCCAGCTTTACGGACAACAACTGGGCTGACCGTCTTCCGTGGGTCATGCTGGGCCTTCGCTCCTCCCCTAAGGAAGATCTTCAGGCCTCTTCGGCCGAGCTGGTGGATGGCCAGCCCCTGCGCGTTCCAGGGGAGTTCCTTCCAGATGCCACGGGCCCGTGGTCGGTTGCCTCCCATCGTGCCGTGTCCCGGAAAATTGCGGAGGCCTTTGTTCCTATTCCAACGTCTCACCATGGCCTCCCCCAGCCCTACGTGCCTAAGGACTTACCATCAGCCAAGTATGTTTTTATCCGCCATGACGGCCATCGCACACCATTGCAGCCCCCCTACGACGGGCCTTTCCATGTCCTGGCCGGAGGGTCTAAGAACTTTGTTGTGGATATGGGAGGAAGGCCGGAGCGGGTGGCTATAGACCGTCTCAAACCTGCTTATCTGGATATTGGTGAACCCATTCAGCTGGGCCAACCCCCAAGGAGAGGACGCCCGCCGGCGGCAGCCTCGGCACCTGCTCATGCCCCTAGCACTGTCCTTGCCCCGCCCCTGGCCCTTTGCCCCCCTCCTGTTAAGCGCAGCCGGTATGGCCGCCTGGTCCGCCCCCCTATACGTTGACTCTTAGGGACTGTGAGGAGCTGGACTGTTCGGTTTGGGGTACCTGTTCGGGCTGGGCCTGTTATATGGGGTTAATTCTGGGGGGGGCCTGTGTGGTGACCTACAAGTTAAACGGTATGAGACATTCACCCAGACGCGGCCCCTTTAAGGGAGCGGGTTTTTCCGGTAGAGAAGTTCCGGTTTCACGTTGTGTGAGAGTTGTTTACATTGCTCGCTGTACAGTTTGGAAAATTATGTTGAAGTGTTAGTAAAGCTGACTCGACGTATCTCCGTCTCTTGTCTCATCACTTACTGCACTCCACAATGGTAAAATAAATGTTCAATGATATCTTCCAAAGATTTTTAATTTTTTGGTGCTAACTAGTAAATACACAAAGTTTTGTCATCCTGGCATGTGTGGAAAGCAAGCCTGCAGTCTCCCTCTCATTTACTGAAGCTTTCGCGCCTCCATCGCCCCCCGGTGACCGGTCACAGTATAGCCGCCCCTCTGTGTTTTCTAATGGACGCGAGACAAACTAAATAATAAAATTACACTTCAAATATTTTTTCCCCAAAGTTAGTTTCTGTCACTGAAGGCAGTTATCATCACGATGATTTCATTTCAAGTGTTCGTTTTTTAAATAAGTTTAGTTTTAGTTAGTTATCTGACGCTTTAAAAACGGGATGTGTGACGTCATGATTGACAGCTGAGACTGACGGCTTCTCTGAGTGAAGTTGTCACTGAGGCACTAACGGACTTTTTCCGGGATTTTTGGGAGCAGATTGGAGCTTTAGCTTTAATTTCTACATTTCCATAACTGTTTATTTCACACCAACATCATTAATTGTAACAATTGTAACATAATTAAACAATGCGTGTTACAACTAACCCCGTGTTTAACCCTCATTAACTTCAATGTTACACAATGTTGTGTCTCCAAATTCAGTTTGCATAAACTCGTCTACTTGTCATAATTTACATTTACATTTACATTTAATCATTTAGCAGACGCTTTTATCCAAAGCGACTTACAAAAAAGGGGAGAGTAATAGAAGCAACGAAACAGACAAGGCCAGCAACCTGTAAGAGCCGTAAGAAGTCTCAATTAATTAGCACAATACACAACTTTTTTTTTTTTTTTAAGACATCTACAACAAAAACTCACGTACGCAAAATGCCGAACACTGGATTTTGATAGTTATGATAACTATGTAACATACCTGCCTGAAGGCACAAATCCGGATGAGAGACGTAGATATGATCCAGGAGTGTGCGCTTTTTGGTCGTTGCTGTGGTGATCAGTAAGTGCTATTCTGTATTGGTCAAGTGCAAATGGAAAAGATGTGTCTTAAGATGTTTTTTAAAAATGGCTACAGACTCGGCAGCACGGATTGAGATCGGCAGGTCATTCCACCAGGTGGGAATGGTCCAGGAAAATGTCCGTGAGAGCGATTTCATGCCTCTTTGGGATGGAACCACGAGGCGCCGCTCATTCGCAGAACGCAAGCTTCTGGAGGGTGTGTAAGTCTGAACAAGTGAGTTTAGGTATATTGGTGCAGAGCCAGTGGTTGTTTTGTAGGCGATAACTAGTGCCTTGAATTTGATGCGAGCAGCCATTGGCAACCAGTGCAGTTTGATGAAGAGAGGCGTAACATGTGCTCTCCTCGGCTCATTAAAGACCACTCTCGCCGCTGCATTCTGGATCAGCTGCAAGGGTTTGATAGTGCATGCTGGAAGCCCAGCCAGAAGAGCATTACAATAATCCAGTCTGGAGAGAACAAGAGCTTGAACCAGGAGTTGTGCAGCCTGTTCTGATAGGAAGGGTCTAATCTTTCTAATGTTGTATAAAGCAAATCTGCAGGACCGGGCTGTTGCAGTAATGTGGTCAGTGAAGTTTAACTGGTCATCAATCACAACTCCAAGGTTTCTTGCTGTCCTTGATGGAGATATGGTCGATGAACCAAGCCGAATGGAGAAATTTTGATGAAGTGCTGGGTTGGTTGAGAAAACAAGTAATTCTGTCTTTGCAAGATTGAGTTTAAGATGATGCTCTTTCATCCAGTCAGAAATGTCTGTCAGACAGGCAGCGATACGAACACTGACTGTAGGATCATCTGGTTGAAATGAGAAGTAGAGTTGAGTGTCATCAGCATAGCAGTGATAGGAGAAGCCGTGTTTCTGAATGACAGAACCTAATGATGACATGTAGATGGAGAAGAGAAGTGGTCCAAGGACTGAGCCCTCGGGAACCCCAGTATCTAGATGATGTGACTTAGACACTTCACCTCTCCATGACACCCTGTAGGACCTACCAGAGAGGTAAGACCTGAACCACTGGAGAGCAGATCCTGAGATCCCCGTCCTCTTAAGTGTTGACAGGAGGATCTGGTGGTTAACTGTGTCAAAAGCAGCAGACAGATCCAGCAGAATGAGCACTGAGGATTTGGAAGCTGCTTTTGCCAGTCTCAGTGCCTCAGTTACCGAGAGCAAGGCAGTCTCGGTCGAATGGCCGCTTTTGAAGCCGGATTGGTTGTTGTCCAGGAGGTTGTCCCGTTCAAGAAACATAGAGAGTTGATTGAACACAACTCGCTCAAGGGTCTTTGCAATGAAAGGCAGAAGGGATACCGGTAGGTAGTTTTCTAAAAGTGCTGGATTCAGAGAGTGTTTCTTAAGCAGTGGGGTTACCCGAGCCTGCTTAAATACTGTGGGAAAGGTTCCTGTGTGAAGAGAAGTGTTGACAATGTGAGAGAGTGCAGGAGTGATTGAAGAAGAAATGGCCTGAAGGAGGTGAGTGGGTATAGAATCAAGTGGACAGGTAGTAGGGTGATTGGAAAGGATGAGTTTAGAAATATCTGCCTCGGAGAGCGGAGAGAAGGATGGAAGCGTGTTAGTTGTTGAGGTGTGTGTGTCAGTTTGTGATGAGGAGAACTGTTTGCTAATGAGAGCTGTTTTGTTTGTGAAAAATGATGCAAAGTCATCAGCTGTAAGAGTTGTTGAAGGAGGGGGAGGAGGAGGACAAAGAAGAGAGGAGAATGTTTTAAAGAGTGTAAATGGTAAATGGACTGCATTTATATAGCGCTTTTAACAGACCCTATGGCCATCCAAAGCACTTTACATTTTGCCTCACATTCACCCATTCATACACCGACGGCGATGTCAGCCATGTAAGGCGCCATCCAGCTCGTCGGGAGCAGCTGGGGTTAGGTGTCTTGCTCAAGGACACTTCGACACTTGGTCAGGTGGAACCGGGGATTGAACCACCAACCTTCTGGTTTGTAGACAATCTACATGAACCACTGAGCCACTGCCGCCCACTGCCGCCAGTGTGCGAGAGTCAGAGCATTTGTTGATTTTGTTGTGGTAGTATGTTGTTTTAGCAGTGGAGACATTTGTAGAGAGAGAAGAGAGAAGAGACTGATACAAGGTAAGGTCAGTATAGTTTTTAGATTTCCGCCATTTCCTCTCTGCCACCCTGAGTCCAGAGCGATGTTCACGGAGAACATCAGACAGCCAGGGGGCAGATGGGGTGGGGTGGGCTGGTCTGGATGAAAGGGGGCAAAAACTGTCTAAGGAGGATGTTAGAGTGGAGCAAAGAGTGTCAGTAGCACTGTTAGTGTCCAGTGCTGAGAACTGAGCAGGTGGAGGGAGTGAAGATGAAACCATAGTGGATAGGCGAGAGGGAGAGAGTGAGCGTAGATTACGCCGAAAGGTAATCTGTGTAGGAGTACGTGTTGTATCAGGAGTCAGTATGAGGTTAAGAGTGATGAGAAAGTGGTCTGATGTGTGTAATGGAGTAACTAAAATGTTGTCCGTGGAGCAGTTGCGTGTGTAGACGAGGTCTAATTGGTTACCTGATCTGTGAGTAGCCGTAGTAGATACTAACTTATGGTCAAATGAAGTCAGTAGAGTGCTGAAGTCTACAGCTAGGTGTTTATCAAGATGGATGTAGAAGTCACCAAGCAGAATCAGTGGAGTGCCATCCTCAGGGAAGCTAGAAAGTAACACATCCAACTCCTCCACAAAGTTACCGAGGTGACCTGGAGGACGATAGACCACTACCACATGGATTTTAATAATGAGTTTGATAACATTTTTGCATAATTGTTAGGATTGTTTTATTAGGAAAAAATATTTAGCTAACTTCATTGAAAAATTCAGTTCACACATCACAGAATGCTTAGTTTGGCAAGTAATAGCACATAAAAATAATAAAAGTAATAGCAGCTAAGTAGGCCTATTCTTTACACAAATGATGTTGGTACCCAGCTAAAATACAGTAGTTGCAATAGCTTTTGTATGATTGTTGCTTACCGGTTAAAATCGATTTTTGAAGTTAATGAATATTTTTTTTCTAAGAACAGTGAATTGATTTTATTTTATAATTCATAAATATTATGCGAAAAGACACTTTGTCAAGTGTTGTAGTATGACTAGTAGGAGAGCATTGATGTGTAAACTGAATTTGGAGACACTCCAATCTTTGTTATTGCCTATTTTTGTACCGCTTTTGGGGGTTTGCACTTTGCTGACGGTCCCTTATTCGTCCTTGCCGTCTCTCTGCTCGTTTTGAGGAAAATTGGGCTGTAGCTCGTTTTCTATGTTCAAGAGGTGTCAAAAGTGTTTTAACAACGTTTAGAACATGAGTTATTGTTTCGGGAAGTTTGAATCCGAATATATTGGCAATTTTACCCAACTTGTTGAAGCACTACTGTATTTCTATCCTAGCTATTAAGTCCAAGTTCAAAATAAAACACTACCGCTCCATTGTTAACATACTGAGCTGATCTATCTATCTATCTATCTATCTATCTATCTATCTATCTATCTATCTATCTATCTATCTATCTATCTATCTATCTATCTATCTATCTTCCACCACCACGTCCCGTTGGGGGTGGGGCTCCGTACAAACGAGCTCTTCTGATTGGCCGAGAGTCTCTGCTCTCTGCCCCACAGATACATAAATCACCTTTGCTCCACATTTCTCTGTGTATTTGGTGCAAAAGTGAGAGCGCGCAGAACTTGTCATTTGAAGGCGTAAAAACGGCGCGTGGGACTCGTAGCAGCAGATTCAAGCAGTTGTAGTGATTGGACTTGTGATTGTTTTAGAAAAATATCCAAGAAAATTAATGCATTTGTGACCAAATATTCTACAAGTGTTCAACTCTCATTGCATGGATTCAAGTGTTAATTCGCGGATGTGCAAAATTTGTCCGTGACTTCACATTTTTGATACGGGTGTGTGACTGCGTTTTGCACCATTTGCACTGCAGCAATAGTAGCAAAAATGTGAGTGTATGAGTTTCTGCATGTGTGATTCGTAGAATAGGATTTGTGCACCTGCAATGAAGAGTGTGTGAAGGTGTAACTGCTGTGTTGTAACTATTAACTATCAACCTAAACTATTTTTCTGTGTGACTTCAAATTTATTGATACACATGTGCGGATATGCTCTACAGATACAAATTTCACTCTCTCAGGTGTTCAGGTGTTTTGCACCAAAAATACCTTTATAAGAATACAGGGTTAATGAAGAATTGCGAATATGTGTCCCTACCGATCGAATGCGCCATAATCCAATCCAGCAGGTGGTGGTAATACACCTTCAGGACAACCACCAATCAGATCAAAGCAAGCGCAGCTGAACAGACTTCAAGCGCGAAAAAGAGACACAGGACTACGACCGTGTTTTTTAGAGGTAAGTAGGCCTACAAAATGACCCAGTTTAAATACAGATTCATCTTCCCAGCGCTGAAGAACCCGTTTAATATCGATATGAACTTGTACTCGCTTTAAGTTTCCATTTCAGCTATCAGGTTCAGCAAAAATCTATCACACAACAGTCTTTAATTCTTTATAGACCATTAAACATGTGTGCCCCCATGTATATACACTGAATATGTATATTATGACTTGAATCCACAAGATAGATTCAGTGTTGCCACCCCTCATAGTTCTCATGCCAGCCCATGAATCATTTTCTAGATCCGCCCCTGATTGGATCCGACAGGAACGGTGCAACACACTTACGTGAGTAAAACGTGTTTTATATGTGATAGTATTGCATTATTATAGATCGGTTTGCTTATGTGTACGTGTCTACCAGAGCATACCTTTAGCACGCTGGACTCAGACATGTAAGGGCCAGCGCTCGCAAAGCCCAATGTCCCGGGGCTGTGTGTTTTCCAGACGGGCTAATGTAGAAGATTTTTATTATTGAATTTAATGTAAAATAAGCTGTATATAAGACACTATTAGATATTGGCTGTTTGCTGAGGTTGTGTTTGCCCTGTTTTAAGTTCTTGGGGACCTTGACAACGTGCTTGAAAATGACATGTAGAAGATGCATGATGGACAGAAAAAGAACTGGGAATGCTGTGACATATGAGCCAGGAAACCAACTGGAAAACTAGCTGAAGGTTGTTACCATTTTGGGAAAGCTTCTGGGTATATATGCTAGGTAAACCAAAGAACTGGAGTTGTCTCCTGCAGGGGAAACTCGGCTTTGTTAATTTGAATAAAGTCTTTCTGAAATCAAATGATCTTTGGGAAATGGTTTTTGCAAGAAGAAAATTTCCAACATATTTGGCACCCCAGATGGGACTGGCTTCGGAGCTGATGACGAACCACTGCAAGCTTGATGACCTTGAATGATCAACACAAACACCAAGTGGCCACTATCTTGAGGTGAGCAAAATTTTGCTTTTTCTCATGTTTGTGTTGATCACCAGGGCTCACTTGGAAGTGGTAAGTCAAATTTAAAGAACTAAAGAAGGAATAAGGATCTTTGATTTCAGAATAATTGCATGATCTGTATAAGCATGAATACAGGGTAAGTTTACCGGTTCGGCTATATTACGAACGACTGAGGTAAACAAAGGTTGATCTGTATAAGCATGAATACAGGGAAAAGGTTAATCTGTGTAAATGCATGCACACAGATGGAGTTTGCCGGTTACCGGTTCAATTAGTGAGCGACTGCTCGGGGCAAACTGAAAAGGAAAGTTTTACTGATACCGCTTCTGTTATCAAAGTATAACACGAAGGACTGCACGGGTAAAACGATCGTTTGGAATACCGGTCTGTTGAAGTTCAGCAGACGTCTGTATGGGTAAACGATAAGGTTATGTCTATGATACCGCTTTGCTATAAAGCAAAGGACTGAATGGATAGGCATGGAAATTTTACGTCTTTGATACCGCTCTGTCATAAACGACAGAGGTCTGAATAGTTAGACGGGATAGTGTAAAAGACTATGGATACCGCCTTGTTGTAAAATTACAGGGGACTGCATAGATAGTCTAATCGTTTGGAATACCGGTCTGTTGATGTTCAGCAGATGTCTGAATGGGTAAACGATAGGTTATGTCTATGATACCGCTTTGCTATAAAGCAGAGGTCTGAATGGATAGGCATGTGAATTTTACGTCTTTGATACCGCTCTGAGATAAACAACAGAGGTCTGAATGGTTAGACGGGATAGTGTAAAGACTTTGTGTTGAGGAAGTATCTGTGTGGGATCCTGTGTCTTGTCTGACTGCGTCTGTGGGTAAAAATAGTGACCCCCTCCCTGGTCACTTGAGAACAGTGAATGAGAGAATGAGCCCTATAGGAATGTAAATGTGAGGTATTGAAAATAAATAAAGGAAATTAGAATATTGTTTCAAAGTATTAATTCTGCAGAACACTGTAATATGATATATATAAAAATAATAATATATATTTATTTGATAAATGTAATTATTTATTTTAATAGATGAATAAATAATAAGATTGCACATGCTTAAAGTATTATATATTATATATGAAGACGTCTAAAAATGTCTATCTCTTTATCCCTTGGGGGACAGTATGAGAAAGTATTCCAATGCAGAGAATTATGCTTGTGTTAAAATAACTTGTGCATTGAGCTGAGTGAGAGCGAGATTGGGTGACCAAGTTTAAAGAAAAGTTTCAACATTTATAGATAATTTGCAACAATCATAGGACCTTAGAGAATGGGAATAGGTGGTTCAAATTAAACCAAAAAAGAATGCCTGTTGGTTGAGAAGTTTTATTTACAATTACCAGATTATTTTTATCCCAGCATGTGAATATAGAATAATGAAAAAGTATTTAGCTTTATCACACTCAGTATCATTAGGAAAGATTATTGCCTTTCTTTTCTGCATACTGCAACGAAGAACTTGCTTCACTAAAAATAGAATGAGGGAACTGCTGTAGTCAACCAGTGACATTTGATAACTAGTGAAGAAAATGGTTAGAGAGTGGAATTTAGAAAAAGAGCTGATTGCTCAGATACAACTGGAATTAGAAGATATAAAAGTTCAATTTGATTCATGCAGATCTCTGAGTGTTCACATTTCAGATGGCTTCAATGACAGTGCCTTGACCACTGAAGCAACAAGTGGGGAAAGGTGAAGACACGGCTGCAGAGAGAAGAAGAGAGTGGATGATGGGCTTTTTTCAGCTCCCTTCCTGAAAGATGAGAAGATGAAGCTTTCTAAAAGGTCAGCATGGAAAAAGACTGATTTAATGCAGGGAAAGGTGAAACTTTCACTTGAGGCTTTCCTGAGAACAGAGACAATATCCTGACATGCAAAACTTTGACAAGATTAGTCAAAAAGCTAAAATGGAGAAGAGGCTGAGAAACGACAGAGCCTAAGTTCCACTCGACAACACCAGGACTTCGCAACAGGCCTTTGAGTGACATCCGGCTGACGACACATGCAGAACAACAGCTGAGGAGCTTCAAAAGACTGATGATCTATACAGAATGAGTGACATCGATTCCCTGACGGGCGGCACAGGTGCGGCATCTACAATGATCACTCTAGAGTCTGCTTCAAATTTGTTAGTTATGATATTCACTTAATTCATCTTGATAATTCACTGGTCTCATAGCAGTTCTTTGTATTCTCTGCTAAACTAACCTTCTCTGCTTTTTCAGTATAGGCACCAGTCCAGCCCTATGTCTGATGAGAAAAAAAAAGAGAAAAGAAAAACACAGTGCATTGACAGACAATAGTGGGTGTTCAACTCACCTAATAGTTATAACTGAGGCTGGATTTGGTATAGTAAGGGCTAGAATGTTAAACATCTAGGGCTAAAAGCATTAAATATGTATTCATTGGTTAAGAAAATATAGACACGAGATGTCTCACAGAAAAATATGGTAGGTAAACTGAATGTTGGTCACTCCATCTTGTTTAGTAATTTAACTCTTACTAGAGCTGGATTAAATAATAATAACTCCAAAGTCAAAAACATGAAGTCAGAATGCTGTCATCAGTGGGATAACGAGATAAAAATATTATTGGCCAAGGATCCATGATAATGAAGAGATCTTCAATAGTCTTCTTAAAGAAGCTCATGAGCAACAACAAAAAGAAAATTACAAACTTAAAATGAGACGAACAAATTATTAAATGCACTTGAGAAATTACAATCGACTGTCTCAACTGCACCATAACTAGGTCTACTATCTATTAGACTTTGTGAGAAAAAGAAAGGTTCATGTACAGGGAATGCTACAGTGCCATGTTCAGACATTGTGGCATTCCTGGTGTTCCTCAATTAGAGCCCAACCTGTTGAAGCAGAAACAAAAATACACGATGGGGGTGTGAGTGATGGCCATGGAGTGTGAGTGGGTGATTGACAGAGAGTGTCTGAAGAGACACTAAGGCAAAAATATATTTTGCCAAAACAGCTGTATTTAAATTTAGTATGTGGGCCCACAGGGCAAATTATGCCCAATAAAACAATGATGGAACAAAAAGGGCTGAAATAATTAATCGGTGTGTAATAGAGGAATTGAAACAAAAAATTGAAAAAAAATTGAAAAAAAATAAAATAAATTTGTGTATTGTGCTAATTAATTGAGATTTCTTACAGCTCTTACAGGTTTTTGGCCTTGTCTGTTTCGTTGCTTCTATTACTCTCCCCTTTTTTGTAAGTCGCTTTGGATAAAAGCATCTGCTAAATGATTAAATGTAAATGTTAAATGAAACTAAATGATGCCGATATGGTACAAGACAAATTTTGTTTTCTATTTCCTCAAGCTTGCAGAATTTGACAGATGTGGAGAGGTCATCGACTAAATGAATGCCGAGTGTAGAGGATGATCGGGGATAATCAAAGAAGGATTCCTGGTGGGTGAAGGAACTATAAGCTACATCAATTTCGTCCCTGAATGAAATGATGTTTTGTAGCTTAGCAACTTTACCGCCGATGACAGCGTGACTGTTCGCCTGGTCCAGTTTAAAGGTATAAAGACTTGTCCTTAATTCTTTATATTGGCTTGCCTCATGAAAGGATGCCGGTAGAGGACCAGTCGTATGCTGTTTTCTGAGCAGATGTGGCCTGGTTCTGGTTCTGGGTTTTTTGCAGCTTCTTTGCATCTCTGAGAATCTTTTTATTATTTGACTCAAAGGGCAGGTTGGTTTCCTCAGAAGTCTTTTGAGTTTGTTTAGGTGATTTTCATATTTAAAAGCACTGAAATTATCTAGGATGCCATGTTTTTTTACATCATCTGCAAGATGTATAAGGGAGTGTGCATTGTACGATAGGAATTGTGGACCATACAGTTGACCGAAGTGAGTGACAAAGAGAGCCAGTGTGTCATTGGCATAATCACAGTAATCTTCAATCAAACTGTTGTTGGACAAAATGGAGATTCCCACAAAAAGCAGCAAAAAGTTTTTGTAAACCTCTGTGCGGAGGAGATCTTTCATCATGACAGGTCCGGTATATAGTAAAAACTGCCTGAACTCTGTTGCCTTCCACCTGTCCATTTCTCTCAGTGCTCTTGGTTTCCGTGCAAACTCCATGGGCACATTGCTCTGAGCATTCACTAACCTTTCTGTTAAGGTGTTTCACGAGTTCACACTTACATATAATTATATAGAGCAGGGCTATTCAAATCTTACCCTGGAGGGCCAATGCAGTGCAGAGTTTAGCTCCATCCTTAATCAAGCACACCTGAACATGCTAATTAATGTCTCCAGGATCATTAGAAAATCACAGGTGAGTGTGTCTGATCAGGGTTGGAGCTAAAATCTGCAGTGCATTGGCCCTCCAGGGTAAGATTTGAATAGCCCTGATATAGAGTAATATAAATGCGTATTTGGCGTGCTGTCCGGGGGGAGGGATTCGAGCTCGAACTTGGCCCGAACCCAGAGTACCTTTCTTGGAAATGTCATCCTGTTTTCCAGGTACACTCCATCCTGTGTGCATTCTTCGCATCCATGATAGCCTGCGTGACCTTTAAAGGGGGGGTGAAACACTCAGTTTCAGTCAGTGTCATGTCAATCTTGAGTACCTATAGAGTAGCATTGCATCCTGCATATCTCCGAAAAGTCTTTATTTTTTTAATAATTATATAAGAAAGATGCGCTGTTCCGAGTCTTTCCGAAAAAAGCCGAGCGGGTGGGGGCGTATCGTGTGAGCGGAGCTAAATAATGACGTGTGCAGCAGCGCGCTGTGTGTTGAGTCGAGTCCGTCATCCCTAACAGCGGGAAAAAAAATTTATTCAAAATAAAAATATGGCTTTTAATCAGATACAGCCATACATCTATGATCCGGAATCAGACCCAGAGGCTGCAGTTGAACAGGAGCAGCAGCAAAAACGACTAGAGCAGGACGTCTGTATGTGGTAAGTTACAAGTTATACACTAACTATATAATATGCTTAGCGGCTTGTGTTATTTACATATTTATACTTTAATTATATTGTCGTATTTTTGTCTTTGAAGGTGTACATGTGGGAAGTGCAGTTGTGCACGTGTGTTTGTGTGTTTACGCGTGGTTTGTGTAGACAGTAAGCGGACTAAAAAAAACACAGACATTTGAAGCAGTCTCACTCACCCTTCTAACGTTGGGACTGCTCCATCATTCAGCATTAGGCGATCGGGAAAATCCGGCGTCGAGCTGGGCCTTGTTTATGAAACAGTCTGCACCGAAATGCAGCGAACAGATATAAACATTCGCGCAACTCAGTTGCTGATCCGGAAAAGCAAATTACATCCACTGTTGCCTTAACGCGGGGTTTTGGAGAATCTGTGCAGGACTGTCTTGGTCTGGCAACCAAAAACGCACTTTTTTGGTGACATTATGTGCTATGTGTAATTGTCACCTGTCCAGCATCCTACAAACCAGCACTTTGATGGGCGTAGGCTGTTACTTTCGCTCTCTCTCTCTCTCTCTCTCTCTCTCTCTCTCTCTCTCTCTCTCTCTCTCTCTCTCCCTCTCTCTCTCTCACACACTTCCGGTAGAATTGTCCGTACGGCCCATACAAGGAAATTCCGCCCCCACTAACGTCAAAGGGGACGCATGATCTCAAAAAACTTGCCGAAACTTATGACTAACCGGAAGTAGTATTTTTGACAAAGAAATACTCCCATCAAACGTCCACCTTAACTTTTGAAACTTTATCTATGTTTAGTATGGGATTCCAAGTCTTTAACAGTGTAAAAAGATCAGTATGCATGAAACAGCATTTCACCCCCCCTTTAACCTTTTTTAGGAATGCACGAGCAGGCGAGAGCTGTAAAGATAACCTCACTCCTTCAAATTCAAACCCTTTTTCTAATTCATTTACTTCAGTGATGAAGTCTTCAAGGTATTGACTTAGTGAAGTAGGTTTACATGTGCCACAAAATAACCCTATCGTCACTGGCTCCTCTTGTCTGATGTTTCGCAGTGTTCCTAGAATGGGCCAGAACTGTGTTGCTGAACTTTTGAATAGAGGCAAACCGTCGATGTTGACCTGAAGCTCCAAGGTGTGAATTTTGCTCAGAATGTCGACGTTTGATGTAGCACCTCTGTAATTGAATTCAGCACTCCCAAATGGCAATACTGGCCACCAGCCTTCTCTTGTATTTCAGGGTTTAAACGCACAGTTCCCAGCAATGTCCTTGAGTCTTTTGGCAGATTTAAACTATGCTGACGGAGTATGTTAAGTAATGAATTCAATGCCACATGAGTGATTTTGTGTTCAGTAGCCCAGGTTGCCAAATCGTCTTCTAGGGAAGTTTGATCGGTTTCAGATCCTGACTCTGTGTCTGATTCACTGTCATAAAGGTCACTTGCCATATTGATAGCTTCAGTCTCGTCAATATGAGAGACACAGTCCATAAATGTGTCTTTATCAATTTGAGTTTGACAAGTGTTACTCGAGTCGCTGTGCATGCAACCCAACTCATTCCCCCAAGTTGTCTTCAGTTATTGATCTACCTTCTCCATTGCTTTTCTTCTCAGTGTCCAGTAGGATGGTTCATTGCAAGCCATAGTATTAAGACCTTAACACAAACAAACCCTTTTTTTTCATCACGGCCCTAAGATATTACCAAGATAATTAACACAATTGATGTACATACCTTCAGTTTACTGTGGAAGGATGGTTGTAGATATAGCTTTCTGTAGTCAAATTAAACAAATGTCTTAGTTAATAAATGCTGAACTTTGAATAATTCAATTGTTTTAATGAAATTGTCTTGTGTACTTCATGATTATATAAATATTGAGATCTATCTATGATTTAAATCAAAGATTGAATATGAAAATATTCTGTAGCATGATGAAATGAGAACTAAACCTATATTTAAACTAATATTTATTCTCATGAATTACATTCTTGGCCACCAGATACAAAATCAAAGTGCCGTCTAAAGTTTGATCTGGTAAAAAGGACACAAAATATGTGTTTTACTTTATGAAAGTTTATTTTAAAAAAATAATACATAAATAAATGAAGTGTTATTTATTCCGATGATGAAGAGTTAAAATGCTTCTTATTCCTGGGAAGGTTTTAATGTCACATGATTCTTTGGAAATCAGGCTTAAGTTTTTTGTTTTTGTTTTTTAAATCAAAGCCACTTGAGCCATTTTTCCAAAGAATCATAAAACATTGAATATAACTTCACAGGAATAAATAGCATTTTAAAATATATTCAAATAGAAAAGGGCTTTTTTAATATACTTTTTTTTCTTTTTTTGATACATTGAATGTTGGTTTATATTGAGTACATATCTGAACAAGTGTCTTTGGATATAGAAATTTTTGTTTTCCGTCTCGCGAGAAGCGGAATCGCAAACTCAGTATTAGACTTGAGGTGTAATTAACGTTATGAACGTTTGAGAAACCGTAGAACTTGATCTAAACTAGGTTTGATGTATCTGGATTTGACAACTGTAACCTCTGAAACTCAGAGCTGGCTCAGCTAGACGAGGCTGAATCCAGCTTCTTATTCGCAGCTTCTTATTGACGCGATCCGGTCCACCTTAAAAGACGCGACGCTTCCGCGTCTTTGGTTTCTTATTCACGCTCATTTTAGGGACTGTGCCGTTTTTCTTTTTTTTCACGTTTTTTAAGGGATTGTGTTGCTTTTGTGTCCATTTTCAGAATAAAAGAATAATTGTTAGTAGGGGTGTAACGGTTCACAAAATTCACGGTTCGGTTCGATACGATACACTGGTGTCACGGTTCGGTTCGGTACGGTTCGGTATGTTTTAGATTGTTTCAGAAAAAATTGGCAGATAAATTACCTTTTTTAATTATTTTTTTATTAAAACTAACAAAGTATGATTTTTTTTTTTACATTGAACAATGATGGAGCTATACTTTACCCATCTTCTATGTAGTTACAGGAATAAGACATTAGCTCTTTACATTAGCGTGTGCGGTGCGTGTTGCGTTGCGTGTGCGTTGCAGGAGCCCCACACCCTGTAGTGCTTCCACATATGCTGCGTTTGCAGTCCGCAACTGATCCGCTGTTGCACACCACAAACACAGCATTGATTCAATATTTTTTATTTAAAATCCAAAAGTTTTAACTGAACATGCCTCGTCAGAATTCCAGTTCTCTTTGTTTACTCTTTAATAGAAGTCAGGTTACGTAGCCTATTTTATTAAATTCATTTATTCATATTTATATACTTTAGATTTAGCTCACACAAGTGGCAAAACATTTAAACACAGGTTATTACGGTGGCCGAGAGGTGCAAAACAAATCACAATTATGAAAACAAATTAACACATCCAAAAAACAAAATAACAAATAATAAAACAATTACAAGTCTAAAAACAAAATAACATGTCAGAAAACAGAACTACAATTTCGAAAACAAAATAACAAATCAGAAAACACAACGACAAATTCAAAACCAAAATAACAATTCAGAAAACACAACGACAATTCACACAAACCGGTAAAGGTAGGTACATCGTGAGAATTGAATACTTCCCTATGATTGGACGAGACACCTGTCAATCAAGCGAGCTAAGAAATTGAACGATCGATTAACTTTGTTTCGTGTTTGCACGAGTAAATATGTTTTGTCCTTACTGTGGATTAAAATACGACGTTCTTCCGAATTTCTGCAATTTGTGTGGCAAAAACCTCGAGGTTTTAAAAGAGACACGACAGAAAACACCCGTCCCAAAAAACGTGACAGGTAAGTTAAGTTATGGCTATGACTAACGTTATACAACATAGCTAGCGTTAACGTTAGCTAGTGGCTGAATTTGAAACGGCCCCCTATACTCCCTATGGGACAGACATTTGTAGTGGTTCCGAAACCATAGCGGACATTATTGAGTGCACTCATTCAATCCCACATTACACCGCAATAACGAGTGTAAATTACAGCTGATGTACACACAACAGCTGTCTGACTTAACGCACTCGTTCTCATTCACTCCTTCAAGTGTACTGTATTAGTGGGCTAAAGTAGGGGATATAGATTGAGGGTTTAGGACATGGGCTGAATCCGAAATTGCTCACATCAGTTGTACTGTTACACTCGTTATTGCGGTGCGGTGCAATGAGATTGAATGAGAACACTAAATAATGTCCACTATAGTTTCGGAACCACTACAAATAGCTGTCCCCTGAAATATTGTGCCCTATTTGAGGGTGCAGGGGTTTCGGATTCAGCCTTGGACTTATAAATTACCAAGAAATATAATGAATAATGTGTGAACAGCGTTGATTTTTAGTCTCTTGCATAGGTACAGGTGTAGACTCAACACCTGTGCCCAATTTAAAACAGTTTTTGGAATACAGAAACCTGAAATCTAAGGAAAGAACTAAGTTTTCCTTGAGGAAGAAAGGAGGAAGCAAACACGAGGAGAAGAAAGTACAGGTACATAATTTTTAAATGAGTGTTTAGAGATAGTTTGTGACTGGCACTTTTGCAAAACTGATAGTTTTTTTTTTCTTTCTTACAGATAAATGTTGGCATAATGTGTCTGCAGAGTGGTCACTTAAAACCACAACGTGGGAAAACACTCCCCTTATTCACGGACCCTCAAATAACATCGAAGGATCTCCTAATAATGGCTGACTTTAATAAAGACATGGAGGATGGACCCTACATCCTTATGTACCCAGATGGCTCTGAAGTCTTTAATGTGCCAGGGACACAAAAGCCCTTTACACTGAAAGACTACAAATCAGAAATAGGAAAGCCATATGCAAGGATAAACATGTTTATTTGCAGAAAGAAAGACTTTATAGGTTAGTTAACGAAAATTCATGCTTTGCTTATTTTAAATATAGTTACTTACCATGGTTTGTTCCATGTCTTGCAGAACAGGTTCTCAGTTCAGAATCTGACTCAGAAGTTTTCATAAGAACCCGTAAAACTGATGAATCTTCCCTGGCCGACACACTGGTAAGATTATTAGGTCGAATTGATATTTGATAATTGTTGAAAACATACACAAAAATAAATTAATAATTTTTTAACTTATATATATAATTCTTTCAGCCAATAATACCTCAGATTACAAGCACGCCACAAGACCGCATGAACAGTAAAATGTAAGATGTTTTCAATATTGTTATGATTCATATTCACTATAAACGCAGAAGAAATGGGATATTGTGCATTTAATCTAAAGGGCTGTAAAACATCTGATTACATAATTTCAGTTTCTATCTTAATTCTTGTTGTTTGTGTACTGTTCAGTGATTGTACCATGGAACCGTCTCAAGGAAGTGAAGTAGCGGTTGGTGGACAGGGAAGTGTAGAACAAGTTAGTAGTAACTGCTTTTAATAAAGCACTACACAAAATGATAGAAATTGGCAGCCACAATCCAATTATACTATCTGTTGTGTGATGACTTGTATAAAATGACACTAAGATAAAGTTATATATGACATTATAGCTGTTGTTGAAGCCTGATTTCTGTTTTAAGATAATGCTCTCAGACTCAGAGGATGACCGTCCTGGTACTTCTGGCCATGTTGCGACACAGAACAAGTGTTACAGGTTTGTTTTTAGTTTTTAAATTTTGTCATGGAATTTGTACAGGTTTACATTTGTGCATAATGATGATCTCTTATTTGTAGAAAATACATGGAAGTGTATGCACCTGTTACTACGGAAGATGATGATGAGCTTTTAATCACAGAACACGGTCTGGACCTCCCAGTAACAATAGAGTAAGCTACAAAGGTATGTTGATTGGAGAATGCAAGTCTAGAAATGCTGATTACATTGATAAAAATAACTTTTTACTCTCTTTAGGGAACAAAGCAGTGTAACGGCTCCTGATATTATTTCAAATCTGGCCCTTGTTATTGATCGGAAAAGTGTCAGCAGATTCAACATAACAAGATCCAATGTGTGGGATGGGGCAGTAAGAGGATTTAAACGTGTCACATACTCAGAATTCAATGACATGTTTGTGAAGTTCTCTGATGATGCTGGCTTGTTGGAAGAGGGCCTTGATACAGGTGGGCCAAGATACTAATGAGCTGCCTGCAGAAGCGGCCCATTTATGATGGACCTCCCAATAGACACTACCTGGTATACAACTCAGTTGGTATGTAATTAATTTGTTTGTTTTGTAAAGAAGTACCTGTTAATTAATAAAAACAATCTGTGTTTTAGACAGTCACTGTAAACATCTTATTTAGTTTGTGATTTCACTTTACTTTCTACGCAAAAATGCGTATAAATAGTACGAGTGTGCAATGTCGTGGAATGTATACAGCAAAACTCATTTTGGCGTGTCAATGGCACGCTGTTTATCTCGTGCATTTGTTACGCATTTTATGGCCCCCCACCCCACCCCACCACCCCACCACCCTAAACCTACCCAAGAGCGTGTCATATATACGCCATAAATTGCATATCATATGCACGCGAAAAACAGCGTATCATATGCACGCCGTATTTGGCGTATACATTCCACGACATTGCACACTCGTACTATTTATACGCATTTATGTGTGATCGGGTTGTTAGGGTTACCCATTTTTATTCGTTTTACTTGCTAATTAATTTACTAATGTAAAATCTAACTGATTTGCAGGAGTTGTATTTAACACAATCCAGCATATATATATATATATATATATATATATATATATATATATATATATATATATATATATATAATTTTTTTTTTTTTTTTTTTTTTTTTTTTTACAGTGTAGGACATATATGATTGAAAATACATTAATATTGTGCAATTTGTATATGTGGTTTGCATATACCCCCCCCCCCCCCTTTTAATTCTGTAAATGAAGGAAACATCTTCTGATTGAAACACAAATAACAAAAGCACATAGTTAAGAACCAGAAACACAAGCCTTACCTCTTCTGAGATTGTTCAGCCATTGCAAAAGTATCACACAAAGTCAAATGGTGTCCTCCAGCTGAATATACTGAAACAAACACGTGTGCCAATATATTCATAGATAAACCTGAAGCTCTGTTCAAACTAGCCAATGAGGTCGCAGTATTTCACCCAAGGTGAGAATGGCCCATCGAGCGATGGGACAAGCTAAAAAACTGGTTTGAGTAAGCTCTCAGAAAAAAGATGTTTTTATAAGTTTCAATCTAGTTGACCTGCAATTAATACATTA
Organism: Pseudorasbora parva; assembly: GCF_024679245.1. Lineage (NCBI taxonomy): Eukaryota > Metazoa > Chordata > Actinopteri > Cypriniformes > Gobionidae > Pseudorasbora > Pseudorasbora parva. The sequence goes on from NC_090185.1 coordinate 43,658,371, forward strand.
GAGAGCTATTTCTGCTTGATTTAACCCTTTAAACTCAGGTATTGCTGTAAAAACTCTAAATCTTTGCAGTGTGTTTGTGATGATAAGAAATGTCACAGCAAACACACAGGCGTCGTGATTTACTATCTAACAGGGGACCTGAGTCAGTGTGTGTGTGTAACGTAATCACTATTCAATAATGACCTGCAATTAATACATTAGAGAGCTATTTCTGCTTGATTTAACCCTTTAAACTCAGTTATTGCTGTAAAAACTCTAAATCTTTACAGTGTGTTTGTGATGATAAGAAATGTCAGAGCAAACACACAGGCGTCGTGATTTACTATCTAACAGGGGACCTGAGTCAGTGTGTGTGTAACGTAATCACTATTCAATAATGACCTGCATTTAATACATTAGAGAGCTATTTCTGCTTGATTTAACCCTTTAAACTCAGTTATTGCTGTAAAAACTCTAAATCTTTACAGAGTGTTTGTGATGATAAGAAATGTCACAGCAAACACACAGGCGTCGTGATTTACTATCTAACAGGGGACCTGAGTCAGTGTGTGTGTAACGTAATCACTATTCAATAATGACCTGCAATTAATACATTAGAGAGCTATTTGCTCATGGTGGAACCCCCTGAGTTTGGAGTATTATTCTTTCTTCTACCTTCTTTCTTTCAGTAGTACTGTGTCATTTCTGTATTTATTGGCAAGTTTACATTTGTATTTACTTCCATTTTGCAGATGCACGTTGTCATGTTTTTCCAGGCTCTTCTCATTTGTGTCATAAATTCAGATGTAATTGTTTTAAGTCAATCTGAGATTTCCTGTTGTAACTGTGGGGGCATAAATAAAGACATTTGCATGTAAACTGAAGGATGCCGTTTACTTTGAGTGACTTTTTGATGCAAAATCATATCGACTGCAGCCACACATGGTCTCTGATTAAAATGAATAAAATAAAGAGACAAATGAACTGGCATAGAATCCTGCTGTACATAAAGCAAGATTGATCTATTTTTCATCGTTGAAATAACATTATTTCCCGGTGCAAACCTGATGAAAAATCAATGTTATATTTCAATATTGATTCAATGATATTTTGATTGATGCATTAACATTGATTCAACATTGATTAACTTAAATAAGTGGTTTAATTTTAGTTGGAAAACTATTGATTTTAAGCCCATCTTGATCATTGAAATAACATTATTTCAGGGTGCAAACCTGATGAAAACTCAACATTCTCAACATTGACATCGCAACATTGATTCAATGATATTTTAGTTGATGCATTAACATTGATTCAACGCTGATTCACTGTTTGTCTGCTATCTGGGTATGAGTCTTTGGCCTGGATTTCACAGACAAGAATCACATTATGTGTAGCAATTAGGAATATTGTAGGCTAATGCTTTTTCTATTCTGAGCACAGTGGGCTGCTCTTTCTGTCTCATCGCCATCATCTTCTCTCTTTCTTTATTTCCCAGTCTCCTTCTCTTGCCCTGTATCTTTTCTCTTTTCAAAGCTGAGCTTAGTTTGAAGCAGTCTTTTCATTTTCGTCTGTATCGGTAAAAACAAAGTTGTAAATGTAAATTTACTGAAGGCTTCCAAGAAAACCAAGTAAAGAAAACGTTATTAGTTTACATCCCTGATTATTAAGCGCTCTCCTTTATCCCGCCTCTCCTCCATTGTGATTGGACATTGATGTTCACCCAAAGTTAAACTGAGGACGCTCAACGCGTAAAAATGGACAAAACCTGCCAGCTGTTGGCACTATTGAAAAGTGCGGCGCATCTATTGGAAACAATTGAAAACATACGCCGGGCGAGGCGAGAACACATGTTTGTACACGCCGCCTTAATAGGCTATTATTTTGCAACTTCTATTATGTACACCTCGGAGAATTACCAAGATCTGGACCTCGGGGACCTCAATGGTGGGTACGGCCCTGCCTGTGTAGTATTTAATTTTAATGTAATGCAAAGTTTGAAACTAGTCAGGGTATTTAGTAAAGAGATATAATCTATATGATGTTTGTTCCTTTAGTAAGCAGCCTGTTAAACAGCAGCTCTAGAGTCTCAGAGGACAGCAGGCCATTCAAACAATAGAGGAGTGTGTGTGTGTGTGTGTGTGTGAACGACGTGTGTTTAAGGGCTATTACAGTTCCTGCTCCAGCCTACAGGGGAGCTGCTGAGCATGGCCTTAAACACTCACACACTCTTAGGTCCCCTCTTGGTCAAAATTTAAAAATTCACCAGAGTGTTTTGTCTTGATTTTAACATGATTTAAACACACACACACACACACACACACACACACACACACACACACACACACACACACACACACACACACACACACACTCACTCACTCTTAGGTCCCTACTTGGTCAAACATTTAAAAAATCACCAGAGCATTTCTTTAGTGTTTTACTTCATTTTCACATGATTTAAAGCATGACCAACAGGGGACTTGAAAAATGTCCCCTCTTGGCTCAGAGGTCCCCTGTTGGTGAGTGTGTAACGACGCCAAGGTCCCCTGTTAGATAGATAGACAAGTACACACACACACACACACACACACACACACACTTCCACAATGTTTAAAGAGTTAGACGTTTTTTAAAAGTCAGGGGCCTCTAAAGGTCTAGAACCGGCCCTGCTACCATAGCAATTATTCAGTAGAGTCATATTATTAACACATTTCCCCCACCAGCAGTTTGTACATGATACCAGTCAGTGCCAGAAGTGAAAAAATATTTTTATATTTTAAAAAAGTGCTCAACTCTTCTCCCCCTTCTTTAAATGGTTCTAATAATTTCAATGTAATTGAACATTAAACACAATTGCACAATATCAAGTCCAATTTTCTCGTTTTCTCAACAACAAAACCCCCAAACAAACACAAAAACGCTTAATTTGAACATTTGTTCTCTCTTAATTCAACCATATGCAAAGCATGCTGGGAACTAGATTATAAATATTAGATGCCGTCACCGCGCGCCCACTGGTCTCCGTGAAAACACCACTCAATATCATTAAACTTGATCATTCTTTTCAGTTCGTCAAAACGGTTCAAAGTTTTTTCCTATGTGCTATAGTGGTTTTGTGTCTTTGTTAGCGCCTTACGGGTGCAGCCATGTTTGTTTTTGTTGCAAAGCACTCTGGGATATGACGTCTTAGCTTGTACCGCGCTACTGTATGTAGACAGAAAAAAACTTCACTTCCCATAATGCATTGTAACAAAAACAAACATGTCACCCTACATCGTATTTGTATTTCTCATTCGAGCGTATGCATAATGCATCTATTTTCATTAGTTTTGCATCTTACTAACGGTGAGTGTTTGCTCTTCACAGTGCTAATACTGATTGTGCCGCGTCTGGGTCAGAGTGGAAGAGAACAGCTCAAATTTGTGTTATTTTGGCCATTCAGAGCCTGGTAACATCACATGATTGGAAAGAAAACTATTTTAATTCAGCAATATCATAAGCTGTTTTCATGAGTTTTGCTTCCAAACAAAGCCCAGTATCAGTGCTTTACTAATATACTTTGTTATTGCTGTAACATGATCAGAAAGTCACCGAGAAGAGGTCAAATCTGTATTGTGATTTTCTGATGTGGTGATAGAAAACATGAGCAGTGGTTACAACAAACATTAGACACTTTATTTCCACTTTTCAAATATGTTCTTTATTTTTATTGAAAATAAACACATTTCCGTTCTGATATATGATGAGAAAAAGTACATAGAGTTCGGCAAAAGGCGTTTTCGAACCGCAGTTTGAATTGCGTCAAAACATAGTGCTGCGCACCTTACCCCTACACTATCATGACTGATCGAGAGTGAGGGCGCGTTCCCGGCTTTACAGAATTAACATGCACTTGGAATTGAAAAATCTCAACGTTACCTGCGTCCTGATGGATGGGTTCTTTCCTGCGGTAATGCGATATATATTTTTTTTATAAAATGTTGTGTCGCTGCTGTTACACACAACTGCATACTATAAGCTAAGTGAATGGGTAAACACACTTCATGAAGTCAGAGGCGCGAGCCGAGTCACACATGAGACAGCCTATTGCCTAACACAGCTGTCAATCAAACTCATCAAGCATTATGCAAAAACAATAGACTGTAAAAACACATTTTATTTATTTCAGTATTTGAGATGTTATAAAAAGTGTGTGTGTGTGTGTGTGTGTGTGTGTGTGTGTGTGTGTGTGTGTGTGTGTGTGTGTGTGTGTGTGTGTGTGTGTGTGTGTGTGTGTGTGTTGATTGTTAGTGAAGGCCCTGACTGAAACCCCATGGTACGGTACTGGCTAGCATGAATAATCTGTATACAGCACTTAATGTACGTGTTCATTTCTGGGAGTGGCTTCCCAGGTCCAGTTGTTTGGCAGGGGAGGCATGTGTTGAGGAGACCTCCTTCTCTTCTTCCAACAGTCCCTGTACTGCATATCAGCTTCAAAATTGGCCTGCATCTTCTTCCACACATTCTCAGATTCCCAGCAAGAGAATTCTAAAGGGGAAAAAATAATAGAAATGTTTAATGCAATAATATACAGAATACATCCCAACCTATCATTTAGTGAGCTATATAGATCTAGAATCCTAAAACACCATGGGGGGAGTGGGGTGATGAGACCAGGCTAAGATTCTTCCCAGGTGATGCCGTTTACCCTGGCCTCCACCAATATTACATAGTTTACTGTAAAGTGGTTACACTCAGTACAGACAGTACATACAGTGAGGAAAATACATATTTGAACACCTGTCTATCAGCTAGAATTCTGACCCTCAAAGACCTGTTACTCTGCCTTTAGTATTATCCTAAGAGCTGTCCAAAGACATTGGATACAAAATTGTACACCTCCACGAGGCTGGAAAGGGCTACGGGGAAATTGCCAAGCAGCTTGGTGAAAAAAGGTCCACTGTTGGAGCAATCATTAGAAAATGGAAGAAGCTAAACATGACTGTCAATCTCCCTCAGACTGGGGCTCCATGCAAGATCTCACCTCGTGGGGTCTCAATGATCCTAAGAAAGGTGAGAAATCAGCCCAGAACTACACGGGAGGAGCTGGTCAATGACCTGAAAAGAGCTGGGACCACCGTTTCCAAGGTTACTGTTGGTAATACACTAAAACGTCATGGTTTGAAATCATGCATGGCATGGAAGGTTCCCCTGCTTAAACCAGCACATGTCCAGGCCCGTCTTAAGTTTGCACATGACCATTTGGATGATCCAGAGGAGTCATGGGAGAAAGTCATGTGGTCAGATGAGACCAAAATATAACTTTTTGGTCATAATTACACTAAACGTGTTTGGAGGAAGAAGAATGACGAGTACCATCCCAAGAACACCATCCCTACTGTGAAGCATGGGGGTGGCAGCATCATGCTGTGGGGGTGTTTTTCTGCACATGGGACAGAGCGACTGCACTGCATTAAGGAGAGGATGACCGGGGCCATGTATTACAAGTTTTTGGGGGACAACCTCCTTCTCTCAGTTAGAGCATTGAAGATGGGTCGAGGCTGGGTCTTCCAACATGACAATGACCTGAAGCACAGCCAGGATAACCAAGGAGAGGCTCTGTAAGAAGCATATCAAGGTTCTGGCGTGGCCTAGCCAGTCTCCAGACCTAAACCCAATAGAGGATCTTTGGAGGAGCTCAAACTCTGTTTTTCTCAGCAACAGGCCAGAAACCTGACGGATCTAGAGAAGATCTGTGTGGAGGAGTGGGCCAAAATCCCTCCTGCAGTGTGTGCAAACCTGCTGAAAAACTACAGGAAACATTTGACCTCTGTAATTACAAACAAAGGCTACTGTACCAAATATTAACATTGATTTTCTCAGGTGTTCAAATACTTATTTGCAGCTGTATCATACAAATAAATAGTTAAAAAAAATCATACATTGTGATTTCTGAATTATAATTTTTTTAGATTATGTCTCTTACGGTGGACATGCACCTACGATGACAATTTCAGACCCCTCCATGATTTCTAAGTGGGAGAACTTAATAAGTACATAAGTGTGTTGTAAAATATGTGAGAATTTTTTTTTTTTTTACTCAAACACACAAATACACAGTAACACGCATATGTTTCTTATAAATACAATATACAGTTTACATCTCAACCTAACACAAAGTTGCACATACAGAAAGCTATACACAAAGCAGATAATTGGTTAGCAGATTATTGGTTTCTTTCTCAAATATTACATGGCTATATTTTTAGTGCTAGCAGTCCAACATAAAACTTGGAGAAATACTGAAATACTGCTGGTCATCTCATGTTTTTTTATTTCTTACTGATAATCATCCATAAAAGAGTATAAGCTGCATTTTTAATTTGCAGGGTATAAGGTGGAATAACATTCATAGCATAATACTATCACTACTCTTTCCACCACTGGTCTCAACAAAGAGGGCAAATTTGATGCTGACTAAGGGTAACATATTGCCTAGATTCAGGCCTTTCACTGGTGTTTTGTTTTATAATAAAATCAAAAATCACATTAAAGGTATGTATCAAAAATGTATTTTTATTTACGAAAAAACAACAACAACAAAAAACACATCCAGCCACTCCAGCCCCAGGACATAGATGTAGTCTTGTAACATAAAACAAGAATCTACTGGTGAATGAATGGCCTGATGTGTTCACTCATCCTGCCAGTCGAGGATCAGTCCTTCTCCTCAAAAAGACTTGCGTTTGACGCCGTAGTCAATCAGCAGCTCCTCGCACACACGAATGTCTCTCTTTGCCTGGAACAGAATCACATCCCTCTGTCCTTCAGGAAAGTTCATCATGCAGTGGACCGGCCTCAGGTTTGCTCTCTTGGAGGAATGGTTGATCTTCCGGCCCATGGTGTTTTCTGTTGGGTGACACTCGCAAGGGAAAGTCTCAGCGTCCACACAGAGGTCCTGGCCACCATAGTGGAAAAAGAAAAGGTAGTCTATGTCACCGTTGATGGACTTAACCAACTTCCGGCCCTCTGCTCCTGTGATTACCTTGCCATGGTAATCACAAACGATGGAGCCCATGGCAAAGGCTTTGGTGGCAACAACTCCTGTGGTCAAAAGAAGGTGGAATTAGTATTCACTCCAGGAGTACAAATATCTGCTCACAAGACAAAACTGGTATGTATTTTTATGTATTATGTTTACATACCATGTCCTTTTGCACCAAAGTCCTTGAGGGCCAGGCCTGTCCACTTTTGGTTCTGGACCATAGTGATGATCCTTGGATCCGACTCCACGTGGACCCTAGTGACGGGTCTCCACTTAGCCACTACATCCTGGGGTCGAGGACAGTTGCCAGTCCAACCCTCTTTTTGGATCAGCAGTGACACCTTGCTGACAGTCGGGGGGCGCCTTGAACACTGGGCTGTCAAAGACAAATGTTAAATTAATAATCTTTTTAATATTCTAAAAATGTGAATTATGTCACTTTGATTACAGAGATATGTATTCATTTTTTTAGTAATACAGCACATCAACTCACACAAGAGGTGCTCCTCCCGTTTGGCAAGCTGCAAAGACCTCCACCTGTCATAGAACACTCTGTCAGATGGAAACCCTGCAGCAGTCCTCTTCTTTTTCGTGGGTGGGCTGCTGCTCGCCGCCGCTGGAAACTGCAGGAGAAACGCTCCAAAGTCCCTGTCATCCTGGTCAGCTGCGCCTCTGCCTCTCTTCTGTTTCCGACCTCTCCTCTCGTTGGCCGGCTCGTCAGAAGAAGAGCTGAAAATTTGAGAAGATTTCATGTTCAAACTCTGACAAAAAAATCTAGACAGACCTGGGAAGTAGCTGACAAACAGAAAATATATGAATGTTGCATGTTTTCGATGATGACACATACCATGCCATAGTACTTTGGGCTCTTCTGGCTTGCTGGCTCGAAAAGCTTGGCAAATCGTACCTGCAATGAAGAAAAAATCTCAGATTATCAACAGATCCCCCCCTGTAGTACATAAGCCAAACTATCAACTTATTCATTTTATATTTCTCTGTACAGTGCGTATAAATGCATACACTATTATACATGATTCTGCTAAAACGTACTGTTCATGCAGACGCCTGAGGTCGTTTGTTACGTTGCCAACTGGCAGCCCTTGTTTGGACAGGAAAAATCTGCCCTGGTCGTCCACACTGTCCTGCAGACATCCTGGACGAATCTTCTGGAAGTATGTGTCCAGCATCTGTGAAGATCACACATGAAGTTAATGCATTAATGAAAACTTCTGACTTCTGACTTCTGACCCTGATGAGATTCTCCCCAGGTGCTGCATTCCTGTTAGAGAACTTACAGCAGAGTCCTCCTCTGTGATGGAAAATGTTGCACTCTGCTTTGTGGATTGCACCTCCATGTGAATTCGGCCATCAACATTTGTCTTGTTGATCCAGTCTGAAGCCTGGAAAACAAATAAAGAACAAAGTGAGTGACTGACTTTATACACACTGAGGAAAAGCTGTAAAGTAAAAGTACTGTTGTGTTTCCATGTTCGATCTGACTATCAGTGTCCGTGGAGGCATAAAGAGAAGCGCACAACAAAGAGGATCTGTTCAGGAACTTTACTTAACCTAGTAAGCAACACTTTACAATACTGGGAGATTGTATGCTCTTGCCCAGCGCTGATGGGTTTGTTTACAACCATCCACACCGAAGCCTACGAGTATACTGACGCTAAGCATAAACAAGCAGTGAAATAATTCCCATGTAATGACGTAGCCACATCTGATTGGCTAATACAGAACACGTTACACATACAGGTAAAATAACTGTAACAACAACAACAACGTATTTACTTAACTAACACTATAGTACTTACTTTAAATGCCATCACTGCTTCTGGTCGCTGGAAGTACCTCAGGACCAAGATGGCTTCGCAGAAGTACCGGAACAGCGTCCTTTGGTCTTCTTCCAAATGCTGCTGGTCCAGGAGCTTCCTGTGGATGCCCAGCATGTCCGCCTGTGATACTCTGAGGACTCTTTGACAGTCTTGGAGAGTCGGCTGAACGGGCCTAGAATGATTAGATGAAACAAAAAACAAATAAGGCATCGTTCCAATATTACATTTAATGACTCTGCATTAAATGAAAAGTAATACTAGTGAATAACAACTCACTTTGCAGCGCCTGGTGGTCTGTGATGGGATTCAGCCTGTGCGTCCTGTGCAGCCTTGGGGTCATTCAAGATCAAAAAATGTCTTTCACGCAGGTCTTCCAGAAGAGCCTGTCTGGATGCCTCATCGGGGTACCGCTTGACCATGGCATTGTAGTCCCAGGTTCTGCCTCGGAGGGTCCAGGCCTTCATGGACTTTTTGGCTCTCTCCACCTCTGCTTTCCTCTCCTCATCAGTCTGGTTCTCCATGCAGACCCTCAACAGGTGGTTAGGCAGCATCTCCTGTGGCTTGAAACACTGCAGACAGGAAATGATGCGACGATCCTTGTCACTGTGAGAGAAAGAAAAGGAATCCCGAGAGTTGACTCGTGAAAGCTATTCTTAATATTTGTAGACTATATTTTTACACTTAATATACTTTATATTTAGTGGCCCTAATACCTATAAACTTGCATAGTAACTACATGTGTACGTAGTGTGTAAGCAAAGTTTAGAATAAAATCAAATGTTCACAGTTTATGTCAGGTATATCAAATCATCTGAACTTACCACTTGGGAGACATTCTATGAAAAATCTCGTTTCAGCGAGCAGAAAGTGCAGGAGGAATCTTCAGTGTTGTCTTCACCCTGTTCTTGAAGAAGTGAGTAACTTGTGCCTCTAATCCTCAACTTTATTGACCACTTGAAGTCCCACCCCTTTTTCTGCAGAAGGTGATAGTCTTTTAAATTTGACATGAATAGGCCTAATTACAGGATTTCAAAATCACTTAATGGGCAATCTACACAAATAAGGGGCCATCTACACGAATTAGGGGCCATTTTCAAAACAAAATTGGGCCATCAATGGTTGTGATCATTGGGCCATCAATGGTTGTGATCATTGGGCCATCAATGGTTGTGATCATTGGGCCATCAATGGTTGTGATCATTGGGCCATCAATGGTTGCAGGGCAATAAAATATCTTATCAGTCTTGTAAAACTTCTTCAAATAATGTGAGGATGAAAATTATGCATTTATACAAATATAAAATTATGCATAAGATCCATACAAGTATAACATTTTGAATGGTATTCAGGTTAATAAAGTTGTAATGTAACCTTTGATTAATACTGTAATTGATAAAATAGTATAAAGTCAAACTATGAACACCCGTCTCTGGAAACCACAGGGAGATGGATTACGCACTCCAGGAAGAACTACAACGTGCAGCCACTCCACTGCATACTGAAGCTTCAGGAAGGAGACAGGCACGTCCTGCTCTTTCAGGCCACCAAGGACATTGTGAAAGATGAGAAGATTGCTTTGACCACGGCATCAAGAAGAGGTCCTTTTGTGGCAATGAAGTGGAGCTGGAGTGGCTGGACGTCTGATTTCTGAAAGATTCTTGTTTTATATCACAATACTGGGAGCTTGCGTATGGACTATCCCCAGATAGCATGTAGTAATCGGCCCAAGCTTGGCTGCCCCGCGGCGGCGGCGGCTCGGACACGGCGTCGGCGTGTGTTAACCGGGCCGATTCTGGCCCGCAGCTCGCTCTGGCACGTGCAGTTTTGTTACGGCTGAAAAGAACTGGTCCGATTCTGACAGTAGAGATCTGGGCCACTTCTGGCATTGACTCGGCATGTTCTATTTGCATGTAGCAATAATTAATGAAATAGTTTTAAAAAGTGCTTAATTTCCTGACAGTAGGCTATCTTGTTTTAGCTACTTGTTAAATATTGTGAATTTGTCCAAAACATACTATCTCCTGTAAAACTTAAATTGAAACAATCAGTTCATTTTGCACAGAAGTTTAATATTTATAACTATATAGCAAATCTATTTTGTTGTAATAAATCATAAAGGGCATTCTTTAAGGTTTGTGTTTTTTAAACATGCATGCAGCCAGTGATTCGTCACTCACAGCAGTGGGAGGGGTTTCATTGTAACTGCGGTGATCATCGTGGTTGTTTGTTTGGACGACAACAAAACAATGGATTATTTAGCAAGACATAGCCTTACGAATATGGTAAGAAAAAATAAGAAATCATCGATGCACTTTTATTTCGAGTATTTTATGTAGCAGACACTCTGAAAGGGACAAACTTTATGTGAACAGCACGTGTGGGACTGAAGCTAACCACATGCAGCTGCTAGCTAGCAACTTTCTTGCATGGAAATATGCAGTGATAGCAGTGCTCATTAATACAAAACAAAAAAACTGTTGTTTTTAAATGTTTTAAAGCTAAATCGCCTAAGTGATAGCAGTGTTCATTAATACCAAAATACTAAAAATTGTTCCAATGGCCATATGCAGATAAACCAGTTGCACACATAATTTTTTTTTTTATTCCAATGACGGCTTTAAAACTAACTCAGTAAGTGCCATATTATATTCTAACATTATATATTGTGTTATTACCACTTTATTTAATATAAATGTTTATTCAATGTATAATATAGCCCTATAGCATCTAGAGCAATACACAGCAAATTTCAAATCTTGCGTAATGAGGACGTATTTCCGTAGTCGATACTGATTGGATGGCGGTCACTGAATGGACGATAAGAAGATGCTAAGAGATTAGGTTTCACAACAGTTGAATTCACAACAGTGGCTGTGACAACATTTCAACGCTGATTTCAATCCCAAAGGTAAGGCTTTTTACTACTTAATTTGCTCTTTTTACTACTTGATTTACTGTTGATACTGACTTGCTATTTTATATTATTCACAATGTTAAATTGCTAACTTCAAGTTATTTTAAGAAAACAATTGAACGATTTGAAGTTAACAAAGTTTACATGCATTTAGACTCAGTTAACACTAAATATGGGTTGTATATTCGATTGAACTACTGTAGAGTGTCTTGCTTTTAAAAAAACATTATTCACAATTAAGTTGTAACTGTTTTTAGTAACGTAAAAATGTTTAGGTCAATATATTTTTAGAAACCATGCTGAATGAATTAGTTGAAGTAACAGTACTAGCTCTGTTAACAACACTAGTAAAGGTGGTAAAAGTTTTTTTTTTTTTTTTGCTGAGCTAACTTAAAGGTAAAATAGTAGAGTGTTAACCCTGTGGGCCTTGCTATTTTAAAACATTATTCACAACGATAAATGGTAACAATTATTTCAGTCAGGTTTCTTAAAATAACTTGCCTTAAATACTATTAAGTAATTAAAAAGGTCTATGCTAATTGGCTCTTTTAACACTAGTAAACAAGGTAAAAGTAGTTCTTATGTACATAATGTTTTTTATTTTAATGTGTACAAATGTGTACCTTGAATGCAATGTAAGTCGCTTTGGATAAAAGCGTCTGCCAAATGGATAAATCTAAATCTAATTTGTAACTGTGTTTAGTAACTTAAAAGTATTTTAGGACATTATTTGGTTACACTTTCCAAATAAGGTTCATTAGTTAACCGTAGTATTAACTAACCATGAGCAATACATTTGTTACTGTATTTGGTAATCTTTGCTTACTTTGGTTAATAGAAATACAGCTGATCATCATTTGTTCTTGTTACTTCACAGTGCATTAACTAATGTTAACAAATGCAACTTTTGATTTTAATAATGCATTAGTAGATGTTGATATTATTATATTAACTAAGATTAATAAATGCTTTAGAAGTACCGTTTATTATAAATATACAGTTGAATGTTGACTCTGTGTGACTTACTATTTTAAAACATTATTCACAATGGTAAATTGTAATTTTCATTGTATGCCGTACAGACTGTTTTTAATGGGCTCCAAACACTTATCCATATTTATTTAATTATAGTTTTATGTGGCGTCAGTTAACGGTTAATGATTGGTTTATTTAATGGCCCCTGTTAACAGTTCTGAAAAAAAATGGTAGTACAGATCCTGATTTGTGTATAAAAAGATGCACATTTAAATGTAAAGAAAGCAAAAGTACAAGTTCTGGGCAATTAACAGCACATCAGCATGGATCAACACAAAGACAAAATTATAATGTCAATGTTTTATAATACAAATGTGAATAGTAATGTTTTGTTTGTGTTAATGGTGTTAATGGGCTATTGCAAGCCATGAACTGCTGGCTACTGATCTTTCTTCTGGCTCTTTAAGTGGTGCCCTGTGCTCAAGAGATTATGTTTATATCTGGGGTTTCTTGAAATGTATTTGTGCATTACATTGATTTTAACAAAGCTAAACATTGTTTTTGTGCTTTTGTTTTGACAGACCACGACAATATCATTGAAGTTGCCAAGCTCTGCACAGAAGTGGCCATTCTATGTAAGTCATGTCTGAAAACTATGAGTTTTATACTGTGAATTCAACATTCAAAAAAAGGCAAGGGCAAGTGTTGCTCAGATTTTAAGGTCTTTGCAAACTCCTAACTCTAAGGCTAGTGATGACACTGCTTATAATCAACAGATTTGTACTAGTAAAAACATAGCCACTAAAGATAAGGACTTTGACAATCATGATGTGGTGGTGTCGGAAGACTCTGGTAATTTAGATGATTATGATGCAGTGATGTCGGAAGACTTTGCAAGTGATTCAGAGAATAGTGATGACTATATGGAGGAAAGTCCTGAGGAAGCTTTTAGAAACGCTCTAACTGACTGGGCCATAGACTTCAGAATCACAATGGTTGCATTAACAGCTCTTCTGTTAGTCTTGCGTAGTATGCATCCCAGCCTTCCAAAAGATGCTCGAACATTGCTTAAGACTAACACAATATATAGAATAGAACCAGTAGCAGGAGGTTCTTTCTACTATTTTGGCAATCTTAATACATTGCCTGGTATTCTTGAAAGAATATTGCCCCAGTTACCAAACAGACATACGCTGAGATTGCAGTTTAATTTTGATGGCATTCCGTTGCACAAGAGTTCAAATATGCAACTGTGGCCTATTTTAGGCATATTACAAGGCACAGCCAAAAAGCCTTTTCTAATAGCAATATTTGGTGGCATTTCAAAACCAAAAATTTTGGCAGAGTATTTAAAAAGCTTAATTGACGAAGTTAAGGTCCTGCAGTCAGGCTTTATTTTCAGAGGAAAGGAACTACTCCTAAAAATGTGTTCTGTAGTTTGTGATGCCCCTGCTCGTGCATATGTTAAGGGAGTTAAGTCTCATACAGGTTATTCGTCATGTGGTAAATGTGTACAGTCTGGTGTCTACATACAAAAGCGCATGACTTTTCCTGAAACTAATGCTGCCCAAGAACAAATGAAACATTCAGAAGCATGTGTGATGAAGACCACCACATAACTAGATCTCCATTTACTGAACTCGATATAGACATGGCATCATGTTTCCCTCATGATTATATGCATTTAGTCTTGGTGTGATGCGAAGGTTATTAGATCTATGGACAAGTGGTCCTCTCAAGACTCGTTTGCCATCACAGAAAGTAGTCAAATTATCTCAGAACTTACTCTCCATTAAGAATTATGTCCCATCAGAATCTGCTCGTAAACCAAGGTCGATTGAAGAAAAAAACAGGTGGAAGGCTACTGAACTAAGACAGTTTTTGCTCTACACAGGATCAGTAGTTCTTCATGATGTTGTTTACAATAACTTTATGCTTCTCTCAGTTGCGATTTCAATTCTTATTGATCCAACCCTGTGTTCTGTAATGTGTGAATATGCAAAGGTATTACTAGTGGCTTTTGTGGAGCACTTCATGAAGCTCTATGGCAAGGAATATGTGGTATATAATGTGCATGGCCTTGTTCACTTAGCTGATGATGTGAAATGTCATGGTCCACTTGAACACATTTCAGCATTTCCATTTGAGAATTATTTAGGGCCGTTAAATAGATTGGTCCGACGGCCATGTCATCCTGTTGCCCAGATTGTACGCAGGATATCTGAAATATCTAGTGGTGGTTCTAAGATCGACCCTTCCAAAAGTTATGTGCGAAAAGAGCATTGTGATGGTCCTATTTTGCAGTTTGTTAATGGAGAAGTGAGACAGTATAAAGAAATATTTTTTCCTGATTTTTGTCTAAAAATTTCTAAATGCGATAACTGTGTCCGAATTGGTTCCAATATTGGGTTGGTACAGAACATCTATATCCAGAACAATGATGCTTACATCGTATATGCTGAGTTTGAGTCTGTCCGTAGATTTTATGACTACCCAATTGATTCTTGGAGGCTTGGAGCTTATCTCGTATCTGATCTTTCTAAAGAATTTAAATGTGCCAAAATTGACGGGACACTTAAAAAATATGTCATACTTCCTTTTCAAAACAAGTTTGCCTGTCTACCTTTACTGCATTTAAATTGACATCAACAGCAGTTCAAGTGTGTGGTCTTAGGTTTGAAATATAGCATAGATATATTTAAACATAATTCACCTAAATCCCACATTCAGGCTTGTGGAGTGAAACATAACAGTATTTTTGAAAATAGACGGATTAATGTGCAATTCTGGGAGTGCTACATACAGGTGAGTGGGTCTGTACAAACCACCTGCGGTAACACTCTCTCTCTCTGTGAACTAGGCACCTAGTTCTACACACACTGTTGTGTACATAATCATACAAAATACTCTTACATATGTTTGTTTACATGCTCTTTACATGCATAAAATAAATCATCTTGCACTGTTTCCAAGCCAGGTGATTACCTTATAATGTTGCCAGTATAAGGTTATTTGAAAGTATTTGTTTATTTTTATGTAAAAGCATTAGTTAATTTTTATAACACATTTTTTATAGATTTTTTTTAATGTATAGGTAAAATGGAACAAATTGCTCTTTTTGTTTGTTTTTTAAAGATTTCTTGGGAAAATGTTCCATATTGTGAAGTTCATCGACTCATCTGAAGTGGAAGTTGTGCCATCTTCATGGGTGCAGAATGGTACCTGTGCTTGGCCGACTTACAAATCTGTGGCTAAGATTCAGAAGGCTGTAACACTCCATGAATCCCCTAACCGTACTTGGTCTGCCTTTAGGGTGCGGATTATTCACACCACAGGTATTAATATTTTCAGAAAACTGTGACTATTTCATGACTGATACATTTTTGGGGAAGTTAACAACCAAGTATGTTTTATAGACACGTATCAGCAAGCTCGGCTCAAACTTCCACAAGCAACTCTGATGTCTGATTTGCAGACAGAAGATGACGATGATGATCGTCCAGCATACACAAAAAGAAAGAACAGGTTTGTTTGCATTAAGCATTTAATTTTACTGCCGGTGTTTTTCATATAAACAGTGCAGTTAACCACAAAGTGAAAAGTCTGTTAGCGACAACAGAACGAGGGAACAGATAATTACAGATTTTTTTATTTTGGGGTAACTGTCTTATATGTAAATTGTACATATATTGGGCTGATACATTATAATCTGCAAGTATTGCTATTTAACGTTGTTTTTTCTTCATGTATACGATTAGGGGAAATAAAAGAAACCACTCTAGTGAGGATGATGAAGAGAATTACTTTGCAAGCAAGAGACTGGAAAAAACAGTCAGAATTGAGGATCACTCAGAAGTTTTTGCAGCACCCCAAATACCGTCACCACCATGGACTATGGTAGAACCTCTGAGAACTCCATCCAGACACACAGATGGGATTGCAAGTCCTACCACCTCTAGGAATAATTTACGCCCATGTACCAGTGCAGTTGGAGATGGAGACAGAACATGTTGCAGCTAATCATGTGTTTGTAAGTATGAACGTCATCTTTTTAAAGGCCTAATTTAACTAGGGATTTAAGAGTCAACTGACTACCTACCAAAACACTATACAAAAATACACAAAAACAAGCTTCAAGTGCATGTATGCTTATTTTTATTTGTTTTTTGCAGCCCTGCTGACTGAAGTTTTAAAAGCACAAGAGGTCATCAGACAACAACTTGCCATCATTCTGAAGAATCAGCAGAAACAGAACAGTGCTCAGTCGCAGAGTGATGAACTTCCAGACATCACCACATTCAACCTCCCTTTGTCAGATTTATCTGATCTGGAAAGGCTTGAAAATCAAATAAAGGATCAGCCAGAACAAATGAAGAAGTTGGTAAGTTGAAGTCCTTGCATTGTTCACACAATTTGTCTTGTCTTGTATAGATTATAATCACATTGATACTCAGTTACTGTTGTATAGTTATTTTGCCTGTAACACTGTTTAATGTTTTTATTTTTTTTATTTTTTTATCTCTTCTTCAAAGGTAACCTATTTAGGAACTATTGGTGGGTTTTCGACTAAAGAAGCTGTGTGGCGTATCCTGGGAAAGCTTTTGACAAACTCCTTGGCTAAAATAATTAACTGGAGTGGTGCAAACCAAAAAGTGGCATTTAGTAGGGCTGTGTATTGCCAAGACTCTGGCGATACGATACGTATCACGATACAGGTGTTACGATACGATATATTGCAATATATTGCGAAATTTCTTTTTTGTGTGTTTTTGTTTTTTATAATTTAAAAGAATAAAGAACACAACCATAAGCCTAAAACACGAGACAAAGTATTTTATTTAATTAATACAGTATAATTTATATCACTAATCATATGCAATGTGCAATCTAAGTTGAGGGAAATGTAAAGTGACTGCAGGATTCTTTGTGTGTATATGCATTAAAGGTTCACAGTATAGCAGTGGCTATTTAACAACAGAAAGTGCAGTCCATTTCATGACTGAATGACTGTTTGTTTTATATTTAACACAGCAGCCCCGATCACACAGAGCGCATTTTTGCAGCGAGAGGCGCCTTTTTTAATGGATTTCGGTTGGCAGAGAGCGTTGTGCGCGCTGCTTATGCGCCCTGGGCGCCTCGCGTTTAAACCGCTTGCTGCGCCTCGCGTTTTTGAAGGAGCGCTGCGAGCGCATGAAGTTGAAAAAAACTCAACTCTGAGCAGAAAAGCGCGCAATGTCTCATCACGCTTATGTTCTGTTGTCCAAACGAATGAATGAAGAGGCAGGCCTTCCGTTGTGTTGACCGTTATATTGATTTGACTGACAGTACAGGTGATTCGGGGGTTGCCTAGAAACATTAAAGCGCACTGCTCATTTTTGAATGAATAAACGCCGACCAAAAAAGGGAGTGCAGTGAGGCTAAAGCTGTTTTCTATAAAGCAGTCTATTGTATAAAGTGCTATTTCAGGTAACGTTACTGAGCTGCAGAGCTGGTGCATCCATATCCACATCGCTATTATCTTTCGTTCTCCTGCCACCGCTGTCAG
Source organism: Pseudorasbora parva (assembly GCF_024679245.1). Classification (NCBI taxonomy): domain Eukaryota; kingdom Metazoa; phylum Chordata; class Actinopteri; order Cypriniformes; family Gobionidae; genus Pseudorasbora; species Pseudorasbora parva. The sequence continues at coordinate 43,676,649 of NC_090185.1, forward strand.
TTTTGGTGTGTGTTTATTTTGTTACTGAGAGGAAAACGTGCAGGACATTCTATCGAAAGGCTTCTCAGCAGCGCGGGTGACGTCAGGATGTTAAGCAAGCTCTCTGTTTCAATGTGTTTCCCGAGTATTAGATTATAACTTGGCCTATTTTGCAAAAAAAATTATTCTTGTTGATTTCCTTAGTGGCTTCTTTTTAGCTGAAGCCAACATGAGTCCACACTTCAGCTCTGTATACTGCAGGAGCGGAATAATGCTATCATCTTGAGAGCTGGGTTTGCTAATGTAAACCATAGATGTAAACACTAGTGATGCACTTTCACCTTGCGCTTCTCCGGCTCCGCGTCAGTTATACGTTCTGAGATAACACTGCCATCTAGCGGTTGGGTGTTATACAGTCTGTGGTTTAAACTGAACACAAAGCCACGAATCTTGGATGTAAATAAATAAATATATAAATATCGATACAGCGTTTTTGAGAATCGATACAGTATCGTCAAACATAATATCGCGATATTCACGTGTATCGATATTTTCTTACACCCCTAGCATTTCGTGCATTGGCCCTCAGGACTATTGTAGTCAGTAAGTTGATTTTATATACATTCCAGTACATAGAGGCTGTATACATCTGTCGTGTAAGATTACTTTCATATGAATGTTGATGGTGTATTATATATATTTTTTTTTTCTTTGTTGCGCAACATAGTATAACTGTATAACTAACTGTTTTTGAATATGTTTTGCTATTTACAGATGCAGTGAGGACAAATGCCCATACCAAGAGCTCCACTGATAAAGAGGTGGAAAGGTATATAACAAGATGGCTACAACTTGCTCCTGACAGAGATGGAGGAAGGAAGGAAAGAGCGAAGTCGAACGTGTTTAATATTTAAATTACTTTAATCAATCATTTAAAAAAAAAAATTATATAAGTTTTATATAAGTGTTTAAGATGTTTCATATTTTTTCCTTTTTGCACAATTTTTCATATGCGTTTTTTTTATTAAACTTTTTTTAGATTAAACTTTCTTGACAAATAGTTGTTTTAAGATAGTTCTTGATACTTGTGCAGTTTAATTTTTCCCCCAATATATTCTAGTTTAAAGTATTTATGTATTTATTTTCAATAGGTGTTTTAAGATGTTTCTTCATACTTGTATAATTTTATATTCGTTATATATTTTTTATATTCAAGTAGCCATTTTAAGATTTTTCTTTGCTTGTGCATTTTTAACAAAACATTTTTCTTCAAGTATCTTTGAACTTGTGCTGTGTTAGTCCCTTTATACCTGTACACTTTGATTATTTTTTTGGTTGTGCTTTAAATTGTTTCTTGATAAACGTGCAATTTTCTAAATAAATATAGTTTTTTTTCATATTTCTGGTCTTTGTTTTTATATCATTTGCAACAAAATTCGGATTAATAATGTTTTAAAGTATTTTTAAATCGAATCCGATTGATTCGGGCCGGAATCGGGCAGTGAGTAAACAGGCATACGGCCCGAGTATGGCAGATGGAAGCGGGCCGACAGGTAAGTATTCGGCAGGCGAGAATCAAACCGGAACTGGCCCGAGTGTATTTTGCTATCTGGGATGTGAAACGGGCGTTAGGCACAATCGGCTTCAGAACGTGCATGTAAACGCACTCAAAGTGTTCTTTTCCTCTCTAGGCAGGTATTTTTTTAGGTTTATTTATCAAGATGTTCTTTTATATATTTCTGTGATGTTCTGTATTATGATCGCGGCTTTAACATGTTATGAGAAAACGGTTTATTAATGTTTATCCACCACATTACCTTTTAGGCTATTTAAACCTAAATAAGAAAGCCATTGTCAGTTCGTCTGTCAGTGGCAGGCAGTTTTGGTCGCTTTATTAAAAGTTGTTGCTGTGTGCAGTGTGTAAAGGAAAATAAAAATAGTTTTACCCTTCTGCTGACAGTGTCGTGCCCCTCCCAACCCATTCACACACACACACAGATGATTCGACTATCAGTCGACCATAGAGAGATTCGACAATTCTGATTGGATTGTCTAAATCCTTAGTCGAGGACAGCCCTAGTAACGACATGTAAAAGTTGTATGTAATCATTAAGCACGTCACCATTCTCAGCTCCAGATGTACCAGTAAGCTTCTCTCAGGCAGATGAGCACCAAGATGAACACCAACATAACATTCAAGGTAAAAGAGCATTAATTAGTGTATGGAGGACACATTCATTGCACATGAGTAAAATCTAACACAAAGTAATCATTTTTTATCTGTATAATTAATTAGAGAACACATTCTCTGTCCCGAGACCCTATCAAGACCTGAGACCATCTACATGTCAAGGAAGAATGCAAAGTAAAAAAAAATATGAAAAAATTAATACATTTCAGACATTACCAAGCAGGGTGCGAAATTAAATTTTTTGCTGTTGTATGACCATCCGACACGATTTTTATGCACTGAACTAACGTTTGCAGGTTTTAATTTGCGGGTATACACGGCAAAGTACCCTTAAAGGCCTTGGCTGGTGATGGGTGCTAATTCCCCACCCTGTTACCGAGGTATAACTATTGTCATAGTAGCAAATGCAACTTACCAACTTTACCTTTCTCAGTACTAATTGGACCAGAGAGTTTCTCCCAGGCAGATGAGTCCCAAGATTCTTGGGGTGAACACACACCTAACATTGAAGGTAAAAAATGATTAATTAGCACTTGGAAAAAGAAATCAAAAGGACAATCACTGCACACAAAAAACAGCCTCACATTAGCTAATTCAAAAATATTTGTACAATCTATTAGATAATGCATTTTCTGTCCTGAGACCTTCAGGTTCCAGGCAAGGAAGAACACCACGTAAGTTATGAGTCTCACTTTTGGTCAATCTTTACAATATAAAATATGTTTGTAGCTTAAAGCAAGACTACAAAACTAAAGCTAAGATACAAAGCAAGAGAGTACAATTCAGTTGCAGCAGTTGAACAAGTTCCATAAGTAAGGTCATCTCAGAGAGAGCTTCTCTCACGCAGGCTAACAACGGGATCCTTGGCGTGAACACCCACCTAACATTCAAGGTAAAAGAGCATTAGTAAATAGACGAAATCACAAATCTCACAAACACTGCAAATGTGTCAGCCTAATACAAGGTAAAATGGCATTTTTTTCTGTATAATAAATTAGAGAGCACATTCTCTCACCCTTCACCCTATCAAGACCCGAAACCATCTACACACCAAGGAAGGATGCAGAGTAAGTACAACAGCAACAACAACAACACAAATTCAGTCATTCAGGTATGGCTTAAGAGCCCTCGTGTACCAGGTAATGCACTGCCATGGTAGCAAATACAACTAACTTTACCCTTAACAACCGGTACCTTTATCAGCTCCAGTTGTTCCAGTAAGCCTGTCTCATGTAAATGAGCAAGAGGATGCTTGGGGAGATAACCCATCTAACGTTCAAGGTAAAAAGACACTCATTAATCACATCCACAAAACACAACCTGAGGTAGATTGGTTTAATTGGAATTGGAAAACTATGACTTATATATAAAATATTTATATTACAACTGTGGCATGTTGTAGCTGTAGTTTCCAACAGTGTTGCTATTTCTCATAACAAGTGCAATAGATAAAAAAGAAAGAAAAAAGTTAATATATATATAGCAATAAGAGGAGGGAACGGTCAGAAACCAGCGCAGGAACTGCTGGACAAGGGAATTTTTATAAATAAAACAATGAATAATAAGTTCTGTTGTCATATTAATCATATTATCTGTTATTTGTTTGTTTTTTTACCGTTATATTGATTTAGTATCGGTATCGAGGTATTTTAGACTGGTATCGTATCGAAGTCATAATTTAGGTATCGTGACAACACTAATTCAGTCTACACATTATCACTGATTATAATGGGTTCTATTGTCATGGTGTAAGTGTTGTTGTTAAGACATTTATGAGCTCAGTTTCAGTCAATCTCATGTCAATCTTGAGTACTAATAGACAGTGGCCGGTCAACATTTGTGTGTGTTTACTCGCAGTTTATGAGGACATGATTCGGTTTATGGACTATTGTATGCGACTAAACCTTAGCAGTAGCAAGCAAAACGGTTTTGCACGTCAGACTAGTGTAACGTTATACAGAGAACAACAATGGAGTCCGTTAGCGCATTTAAATGACGAAGCACACTTTTGAGACCTTGAAGCAGATCTGACACACACACACACACACACTCACACACACCTCATATCCGTGCCGCTTAAGTAACCTAAGGGGCTTTCCTTGCCATTAATGCTTGGATAACACACACGTCTCCTTCCAATAAAAATAATGGCTAGTGTGATGGATGGGATATACAAACCTACCAAGTGCCATCATTTTGGAATGACCTATCGCGAGAGGAAAGTAATATGTTTTAGTCGCATAACTGCAGCTATGGAAACGCTGTCATTTCGCAACAGTTTTTTATCAACATTTACGAAATATCGCAAAAGTTTTTCGCAAATCTGTAATGGAACGCAGCTACTGTCAGATCCCTCCCCCTTGTTATCTGATTAGTGTTTGATTTCTCCCACCTGTTCCCTCTTGATTTCTTCCCTTTATAAGCTCCTTGTGTTTGTCAGTCTGGGTCGGATCCTTGTAATCTATGTCTACGTCTTCCGTTTCCCTGCTGGTATGTTTCTTGAGTTTATTTGTGCTGTCTAATTATGTGTTTTGCCCCATTGTGGGTTTTTGATTTGTGTTTGTTTCTTTTTGTTATAATAAATACACTCTTTGCACTTGAGTCCTCGCACCTGTTTTCTCGTGGGTGTAACGTGACAGTAAAGGCAATCAGTCAAGGCTAGCGGAGGAGCAGAAGAACTTTAAGACTCTTGTAAAGGGGGGGTGAAACACTCAGTTTCAGTCAATCTCATGTCAATCTTGAGTACCTATAGAGTAGTATTGCATCCTTCATATCTCCGAAAAGTCTTTAGTTTTATTATATTTATAAAAGAAATATAGGCTGTACAGAGTCTTTCCAGAAAAAACCGAGCACCGTGTGTCGTGTGGGCGGAGCTAAAGAATGATGAGCGCGCACAAAGCGGTGACATCCTCAAGCGTGGAGAAACCCATTGCTATCGATCTCAGCTAATACAGATAATGGTCCAGAATCAGATCCGGAGGCTGAAATAAACTGAACAGGAGAAGCAGCAACAGCAGGACGTCCGTCTCTGTGGTATGGACTGTATTTAGTGGCCTGTCAACATTTGTGTGTGTTTACTCGCCGTTTATGAGGACATGATTCGGTTTATGGACTATTGTATGCGACTAAACCTTAGCAGTAGCAAGCAAAACGGTTTTGCACGTAAAAAAGAAGTTAAATACTGTTTAAGGTTATTTATTCATGACCGTTCAAGCTTAAGCATGAATAATAAGTGATAATAAATTATTATTATATAAATAAATTATTATATGGATTAAAAGCCCATTTTTAAATATATGCAGTGTATGCTATAAGCCCTACTTTAGTTGGGATTTAAGTGTAATAGAGCTGCAACTAACGATTATTTTTTTCTGTCAACTAATCTAACGATTATTTTTTCGATTAGTCAACTAATCTAACAATTATTTTTTCGATTGGTCAACTAATCTAACGATTATTTTTCCGATTAGTCAACTAATCTAACGATTATTTTTCCGATTAGTCAACTAATCTAACGATTTATTTTTTTACCCTTTTACATTTTTCACAATTCTGTGGCACCCCCTCGCATAAGTTACGCTAGAGTTGTAACAGTACAGATTGCTCACCGTTCACTTTGTTCACGTTTCAGTGCAGTTCGGTATTTGCTATGTTCAGGGGAAAAAGGACTATTGTCAAATGAAAATAAAGAAAATAAGAACAGATAACTGTGGTGTGGCAAGCAGCGTGGCGAGGGACCGCGAGAGGTAATGAGTACCAGCTGCGTGACACACCGGTCTCGTCTCGCGGCCAAGGGAGGGGAGCATAAAAGGAGGAACGAAGGCAGTGGAAGACGAGAGAGGACCAGGCCTGGACTTTATGTTGAGTTTTGTTATGTGTTTTGCGGGCAGTCGTCCCTTGGCCGCGAGACGAGACCGGTGTGTCACGCAGCTGGTACTTATTACCACTCGTCACCGGCCGCTCTCGCGGTTCCTTTGCCACGCTGCTTGCCACACCACAATAACTTAAATAGAAGCAGCAGCATCCCGTCATCCACACATTTAACTGTTAAAAAAAATTATCCTTATTAAACTTACAAAAGCTATTCAATCAAGAGAAGTGAGTGATGTCCTTATCTTTTGTTTGACATTAAACAGACAGCAGTGAAGGCTACTGCCCCTTTAAGACCCAAGGATAGTCGTAGTATTATCTGTATAAAGTTCACTTAAGGCACAGAGTAGGCTATGACATTTTGACATACTTTTTGTGAGTTTGTCCGTTTAAGCACAGGATTTGAAAGATAACTCAATATTTGCGCGTTTTGGGACTAGTGCACAGACAGATCTTCTCATTCGCGTCTCCTGGCTACACTCGGGTGATGACGGTGAAAATGACTGCTCATATTCAGGCGTACGGCAGCACTTGCATGCGTTTTATAAAGTTTACAAAGAGAGACCGTTTTGCGCACGTTTTTCTTTTATTATCGCTGTTGTTGTAGTGTATACCTGAGGAGCCAGCACGTGTATCCATCTACAGAAACATACATACAGCATTATTTTCAAGTTAAAACCCATATTAAAGATGCGTCATCAGGTGTGAGATGACCCGCGGTGTAAGTGCGTCCCGGCACCTTTTGCTCGGGATCCCGGTTGGGAAACACTGGTCTGTATTGATTGACACCGCGCTGGTTTGTTTAGAATTATAATGAGCGCCGTGACCGCGCGCTGCCGCGTACTGAAGGCGTGTCGCAACTCTGTTATTCAACTGCTCTGGTTTTAAAAGCTATGTTACACTAAATGTGCCAAAATGCAATAAAACTTGTTTTACGGTCGAATGCAACGCACGTGTGTGTGTGTGTGTGTGTGTGAGTGAGTAAGAGACGTGCAAAAGGGCGGAGAGAGAACTTAAGGAAATGCAGCGTAACGAATATGCGTGCGTCTTTTAAATAGCGTAAAAATGAATGAATGATGAATCAATATGTGGCGGCCGGTATTGATTATGTGGTCGCCACAAATGAGTCTATGTGTGGGAAACACTGTTTGGCCTCTGTTTAAAGTATTCCCATACTTTTGATATTCGTGGTCTGGGTTTTTGTGATAGAAGGAGCAGAAGCCCACATTACGCGAGATGAATGTGTGACGCGACGCGCCGACGCATTTCACAAACGTCGACGTATTTCTGTCATCGATGACGTCGACGCGTCGTTGCAGCACTAAAGTGTAAATATGTTTAATAAGTTTACACTGGCAAAGAAGAATCGTGTTACAATCGCACACGCACATCTATACAGTATTAAACCAACAGCACACTTAAAATACAACGCAAGAAAATATAAGTTAAAAAGTTGTTTCTTATTGGAATTGAAATGTCTCTTCATTGGTCTGTGACCAATCAGATTGTGTTGCTCAATGCCTGAAGCCAATCAGAGGCAGAGCTGCTGACGGTACTCGTCTGGCTGACGCTCACTCGTGAGGATTGCAGCCTTGCAGGTGAAGTACAATGTTGCGTTACATTATTTATTTAATAAAACACTGAGAGCGGAAAGCACATTGCTCATTCTTCAGACCAGTTCAATTACGTCACATCGCTGCCTGACCTTGATGGTGACGATAAACTGTTTTGGAATAAAATGGCCAAACGTTACGCGATCCCGAAAAGAACCGGAAAAAGTCCTGCTGTTTGGAGGTAAGTAATATGTAATGTCACTAAACGTGAATAAAAAGTTAAATGAACATACACCTTTTTTTGGTTGGAGCGAGAACGTACTACGATTGGTCAGCACGATATGGCCGTGATCTGATTGGCTTAAGTAGACGGTGGGTGGAGTCTACGTATTTTTGGATTATTTTGAGTCTAGACGCTAGAAATGTTTCAAAATCCACGTGCTGTGCTGCGATCCACAAATGCAGAGGAAGCCATCAACAAATGCTCAGGAAGCGATTCACAAATGAAGAGGAAGCGATTCACAAATGAAGAGGAAGCCATCAACAAATGCTCAGGAAGCGATTCACAAATGAAGAGGAAGCGATTCACAAATGAAGAGGAAGCGATTCACAAATGAAGAGGAAGCCATCAACAAATGCACAGGAAGCGATCCACAAATGAAGAGGAAGCGATCCACAAATGCAGAGGAAGCCATCAACAAATGAAGAGGAAGCGATTCACAAATGAAGAGGAAGCGATTCACAAATGAAGAGGAAGCCATCAACAAATGCACAGGAAGCGATCCACAAATGCAGAGGAAGCGATCCACAAATGCAGAGCAAGCGATTCACAAATGAAGAGGAAGCCATCAACAAATGCACAGGAAGCGATCCACAAATGAAGAGGAAGCGATTCACAAATGAAGAGGAAGCCATCAACAAATGCACAGGAAGCAATCCACAAATGCAGAGGAAGCGATCCACAAATGCAGAGCAAGCGATTCACAAATGAAGAGGAAGCGATTCACAAATGAAGAGGAAGCGATTCACAAATGAATGCAACTTATGCAGGGCAGAGTTTGTGTTTTTTGTTGTGTGGATTTTTTGTTACTCACAAATGTCATTGTATTTATTTGAGAATCTAATTCATTTTTGTGAAATTATTTATTTTTTGTGAATCGCTTTACATATATTTTTGGATAACAATATATTTGTTTGGAATAAAGCAACAATATTAACCCCATAGTGAGGCAAGCCTGCTGAGTTTCAGTTTATTTGAGACGCGCCTCAGTTCATGATGAAAGCGATCGCTTCCGTGACCTCATAGTCTACTTATTTGCTTTTTATTAATTAAATACATGCAATTGGCAGAAGAAATCTTTATTAAAATTAAGAGCCAATTTGTACAAAACGAAAGAAAGGCTTTTTACAAAACAAAACTTAATGTTAAACTAAATATAACCAACAAAATCATTTCTGACCCACTCGCATCTTTGCACTTATAGCCTATCATAATCAGATTAAATTTAAAAAATAATATTATAATATTTAAACATAAATATGAAAGAAAAAAAAACATTGTGTAATGGCTACAACAAGTAAAGTAAGCTACAGATTTAAGTCATATCTGAGCTGGATTTGAACGAACATCATTTTACCGGCGGGTTCATGAGCGCGCGCCTGCGGATTTTTGAGCTGATCACACCGGCTGCGCTCATTAGTCATTACAGGCTCGTTCTCGATAAGTGAAGTTTCAGGCCATGTCCACACTAATACGTTTTCATCTGAAAACGTATATTTTTTTCTCCGTTTTGGCCTTCCGTCCACACTGACACAGTGTTTTAAGTCAATGAAAACGTATCGTTTTGAAAACGCTCTCCAAAGCGGATACATTTGAAAACGCTGTCTTCGCGTCGTAGTGTGGACTGTGAAAAGGGAGGCTTTTTAATACGATGACGCATTTTTAGCCATGTGATGCAGTCATATGACCAATTCACGCCGTATTTATTTTGGCATGTCTCCCAGTCTACATTTTCACTTGCTTTTAGCACTTTATATTCATGTGTTACTCGCAGCAACAACTCCACTGCACTGTCGACCCATTTAAAAAACTCTCCTTTTCTCGACATTGTCGCAAAATTTCAAAGAGTAAATAAACGAGTAGCGGAAATGACGCAAGTCGAAGCGTCTTGGATTTTCTCATGCGCAGTACGGCGATGTAAGCATTTTCAGACGTTTCAGTGCAGATGAACATTTTTTGGAAAACAATTGAAAATGATAGTGTGGACGTGGAGCGTTTTTAGACAAAAACTCAGTGATTTAAACTTATCCGGATTAGTGTAGACATAGCCCGGAGCCCTCCCCTGGACAGCCAAATACGCATAATCTTTACTCTATTTAATTGATGTAAGTGTGAACTCATGAATTACAGTTAATGTGCCGGGCAGGGCCGGTCTCTCGGGTGCACGGGCTCGGGGGCAGGGTCGGGTTTGATTTTTTTTGAGCCGATCTAAGCTCTAGTTCTGGCTAAAAATGTAGTTATTATGTGCTTGCCCGAATTGTGCTCGTGATGGAGCGGTAGTGGAGCGCTCTCGAAGCGAGTAAAAACCACAACGCTCCGACTTTTAAAAAACCCGCTCCTCAAGGGATAACATATAAGAGTATGGCCCGTAATGCAGCTTTGAAATGATTTCAATTGCTCAACTGCACTGTGTTGCCAAGTCCAGTTTTTTTCTGCGGGTTGTTTTCTATGTCCGCAGGTTGAAGCGACTATTATGTGATATATAGACCCATGAGTGCAAATTTTAGCAGCAACCTTGCCAAAATAACACACATTTTACCCCCAAACACCATTTCCCCCCCCAGAGAACCCCCCGAGAAGCTATTGTTTAGGGCTAGTAGTTGGCGGGTTTTGTTGTAAAAACTTGGCAACCCTGTCTGTAGACATGCTGGAATACACGATCTTTGCCGGTGTTGTAAAAAAACTCTCATTGGTCTGAAGAGTTTCTGTTCGGAGATAATTACCCCTCCAGGGAGCGAGGCCAGACCGAACCGCCCTTACGCAACAAAAATATATTTCTCAATATATTAGTTGACAATATATTTCATGTGTCTCCATATATTGTGAAATTTACATGGTAATATATCATATGATATATTATATAATAATATATTATATATGCAAGTTATATATTGCAATATATGGGACAATACTGCAATTATTGCCGTTTTCATATATTGAATATATACATATTATTATACTATTCAGTATATTGAAATATATCCTACAATATATGAAATTATATATTGGAAGAGTCATTGTATATATATATGTAAATATATATGTAAAATTATATGAGATAATATACCTCAATGTACTGGATAATATAATCAGATTTATATTGTTTAGGGCTAGTAGTTGGCGGGTTTTGATGTAAAAACTTGGCAACCCTGTCTGTAGGCACGCTGGAATACACGATCTTTGCCGGTGTTGTAAAAAAACTCTCATTGGTCTGAACAGTTTCTGTTCGGGGATAATTACTCCTCTATGGAGAGAGGCCAGACCGAACCGCCCGACCTAAACATTCTGTGGGCGGGGCTAAGTTCGGCTGGCATCCAGGCTAGCCTACAGTACTAAACAGTTTTACTGGACTTAAAAGATACAAGTACAATATTCCTTCTACTGAGAGAAGCATTGAAGAATTTCCAGGTGTGTTTACATTATTTATGGCATAAGCATATATAAGCGGTTAAGAAATCATAAATCTGTAATATATCTGTTATGAATAATAAATAAACACAAATTATAAAGACACATTATAGGTAAGGTGTTTATTTTCATTGAGTTTTACTTTCACTGGTAAACTGAAAAATTGCGTCATTTGAGGTTTTTTTCCCCACGCAGTTCATGAGAGCGGCTATAGCAGTCCATAACACAGCAAGCGTACACCATTAGAATGTGTTTTTAACTTTCTAACACAGTTTTTACATCTACCTCCACTACTACACATTCGCTAATGTAGTGTCTGTGTCCTAAAGTCCACTGTGGTATGACAGGCAGCGGGGCGAGGGACCGCGAGAGCGGGCCGGTGATTAATGTTGACGAGTGCCAGCTGCGTGGCACACCGGTCTCGTCTCGCGGCCATGTGACGGGAGCATAAAAGGAGGAACAAGAGCTGCGGAAGACGAGAGAGGACCAGGCCTGGATTTTATGTTATGTTTTGTTTTACGTGTTATTATGTGTTGTGGGCAGTTGTCCGTGAGGGGCTGCCCACGTTTTATTTTGTGTGTTAAACAACCGAAAGTAAAAACCGCGGGCAGCCCCTCACGGACGACTGCCCGCGGTATTTACTTTCGGTTTGTTTATTTCTTTTGAATAAAAGTTGTTGGAACGTTCGCCGGTTCCCGCCTCCTTCCTTCCATCCACAAACTTCATTACATCCACCAATGAGATCCAATGTGCTGTTTCCAGGAGGGAACGCTAAACAATCACACTCCATTTGCGATTCGGTTTCCACGCCGGCCGTGAGTGCGATTATGGCAGTTAATGATACAACACGCGTTCACCATTGTAACTAAATAAAATTAATCACTGAACTTGTTCTACTTTTAGAACTAAAGCGTCGATTTCCTATACGACACAGTATCGAGAGCAGCCTCCATGACCTAAAGTCCCAAAATGCATTGTGTTGCTTCCGTCACGTCCCAGACTCTATAGAACGATAGCAAGGAAAACTAACTTTATTTCTCTCCGAGAGCCCCCTCGTGGTCGGAGCGTTTCCGTTGTGTTGTGGTTTAATTTAGTACGGCTGCACTACTGGGCCATCATAGGCGACCGCTCCAAATGCGGTGGATTATGGTCCATGAATGCTGAGACTGCTAAAGCTGAATCTGAGTCTGGGCTGCTGTGGGAATCAGCCGTCATCTCTCACTGTAGGGCAGGCAAAGCTTTGAGTCTTATGAGCACAGACATTTACTGCATTATGAGACAGATCCTCACATTTAAAAATACATATTCTGTATTAATGTGAAATAAAATATTAATAATAACAGCGATATAAAGAAATATACATCTGACATTGATAGGGCTGATTTAAATCTCAGCAAATGTATCCCACAATGATTTAATATATATTAAAGTACTACATTTGAGAATTAAAATGATTATTATACTTCATTATGATGAGTTTAATCCCAACATGATCCTGATGTAGGACACTAAAGACCCCCATTCCTGCTAATCCAGCTCATCTGATCTCAGATAGGGCTACTCATCCTCTATTTCAGCTCTTAAATCAACAATAACCAGTCAGCATTACTCAACATGTGTGTGTGTGTTTCTATTAATGCTGCGTTATTAAAGGGATACTTCACCGCTGTTTCATATTAAACTATGTTATTCCCTTAACTAAGACAGATGTTGTTCCTATTGACAGAAATGAGAGAGGGAAACGTGGTGGGGGAGATGTGAGGGAGGATGTTTCAGGCGGGACTTTTTACTCCGGCGAGTCGAAGTACTCTCAGAAGTGCTATTCCGCCATACATTATAGTTCCTTTTTAATCCACTTAGAAAAGCGCCACGTTTTATTTTATGGCATCATACGTAATCGTTCAACTATTGGTGTAACTGTATTTAAATAGGGCAAACGTGGAGGTGTTCGGTCGCTTCTAACTTGATCTCTGTTTGGTACCATAGTGAATGAACTGGGCTTAGTGGGCTAAGCTAAATGCTATCAGATCGTCACCGCGCGTCAGAGAGATTAAGAGCACACACTGAGACGAGAGAGGTGTGTGTCAACTCGTCTTAATTAAGGGAATAACAGTTTAATATGAAAAAGCGGTGAAGTATCCCTTTAAATCTGAACGTCTGAATCTCTTCCTCCTGCGTAATCATTTTAAATGATAATACACAAGAGCTTGTATGATAAACTGTACATTTGTTAAAGCAATGCTTTCTGAAAAACTGCATGTAAGCAAACAGTTTGAGTTGATACCAGCTGTAGGTTTGCAGTGTGTTCATGAAGTGCTGTACAGCAGCATCTCAGCAACATTACCATCACACATATTCATTTATTACAGTATTATAATGAGAAGCTCCTGAGGATCTTTAATCTGATGCTGGCTTTGCTTGTGCTGTTGATTTCACAGGTTCAGCTTTAGATGTAAACCATCTCTGGCTCCAGGTAAGACAGAAGTCTTTCTCTAGGCTGTGAGGAGGAAGTAGAAGAGGAAATAATCAGTGTTCAGAGAAACAAGCTGCGCATTAGGATCAATATTTCAGTTACTCTGAGTACAAACTGTAATTACGAAAGGAAAATATATTTACCAATATATTACTTGAAATATATTTTAATATATTGTTAATACATGGAATAATATATTGATGGTATTATACAATATATTATATATTCCTTTAATACATTGCAAAATATACAAATAATTGCCATTTTCAATATACTGGAAAATATAAATATTAAATCCCATATACGTGAATATATTGCCTAATGAATTGCATGATATTTTCCAATATACTGCAATATATTTTTGTTTCGTAAGGAATTTCAGTTACTGATTTGACATTATTCGGCGTACATATTGTTCTAAATATTTATGTCTTAAATATAATTCATTTAAGCTTAAATTCCCATGTGTGTGTGTTAGTGTGAGTGGTGTAAAGTGATGTTTCCTCACCTCAGGTCACAGTTTGAGTCTCGAGTCTCGTATCACGTCTCTGAGCTTCTGCTTCTGTGAGTCTCTGATCTCATTGTCTCTCAGATTAAGCTCTTTTAAAAACTGCAGTGCTTTTGAGTTTCTCAAAGACTGAGTTAAAGAAGAAACATCTGTAATGCCACAGCACTGTAGTCTAGAGAGAGACAAACAGACACAAGAGAAAAGAGAAGTGATTGTAACTTTCCCCCAGAGTGTGATATCAAACCAGAGGCCTGACATGTTCATCATCAGAGTCGTCTCAATGTGAATCCATGAGATGAGAGACATCAGAGAAAAGAGAAATTCCCCCACATGAATTCATCAATGTCGAATCTGACAGGAACATTCACAGATGCTTGATTTGCACTTCATAACAGCATTGCTCAGGAGAATAAAGAGCTTGTGAGCTCCTGCTTTACACCTGCATAATTTCATATCAACTTAGTGTTATTATATTTGAGTAAATGTGATAATCCTATTCCAGTTACTGTTCTCACCACTAACATCATTTCTTGAGCAAATGTTTGAAGAATAATAATGAGGTAAGCTCTGTCTGGTCTGATGCATGTGTTGGCAGTTTTCCCGAAAGCATCTCATACTAACACATTATTCCTGACTGACGTTACTGACCGACAGAAGCTCCTCATCCCAGCTCATATAAAGCTAACGGATGATGATAACATGATCACACACACCTTATGGTCTGGGACACTGAGGCCTAAACTGACCTGCGAGTGTCAACTTCAGACCCGGCTTTCATCACAAAACACATCGCTAGAGGAATTATTTCACACAGATATAAACTTCACATTATCCGGCTCTTCATCAGATATTGATTAAAACTGTTTTGGTTACATTTTCACCCAAAAATGAAAACTAGCCCATGATTTACTCCTCCTCAAGTCATCCTAGGTGTGTGTGACATTCTTCTTTCAGACGAATAAAAGTTGAGTTATATTAAAAAAGTCCTGGCTAATCCAAGCTTTATAGTGGCAGTTAATAAATGCCTTTAGAAGTGAATTGATGCGTTTGTGTAAGAAACATATCATATTTAAAACTTTATAAGGTAACATTTCCGTATTCAGTTTATGGGGAAAGTGTTGAAAGTGCCTCTGCAGCTCAAAGGCTTACGCTCCAGTTACGCTCGTCAGACGTCGCGTACGCATCTTCAACTCAGAGAAGCACTTTCAAGAAAACTTTCAACACTTTTACACGGACGGCGATCGGCCAGAACTTTAATTAAAACTGTTTTAAATATGGATATTTTTCTTACACAAACGCATCGATTCCCTTCAGAAGGCCTTTAATAGCCTCCCAGAGCCGTGTGGAGGAGTTATATGACGGACAGATGCAGTTTTATGCAGATGTAGCAGTATGCACGTTGTTGGTAGGAGGAGTCTCCTTATCTGGTAGCATATAAGAGTGGTCACAATGATGCTATGTGTGTGCGTCTTCCTCCACGTTTGTGAGCGAGCCACCGTACTTCCGGCGGGGCGTGTGTGAACGTCTGAGAGGGTGGACTGAGGAGCTTTTCGGGATGCCTTCGGCAACAGCCGTTTCTATGGAAACCCGTGCAACCCGCATTTTCTGTGTTGTATGAGTCGCCAAATAACAGGTGGTTTAGGTCATCGTGCAAAGGACGTTGCAGTGGGCTTTTGGTCTTATCCAAACGGTCGTTTGAATTCTGCGTTTCTGCTCTGCTTTACATCATCGGCACTTTTATACTGATTTCCATTGCTCTTGGGACATGAGGGGAGCGAGTGCACGATCCACTGCTGCATTAAATCGGCGTATCCACTCGTCTGTTGCAATTTGAGGGGTTCGCCGCACCATAGCGTTTCATTCTTTTTTTTACATGTGCATGTCTGTAGCATTTTCAGTGGTACAGGATCAGCTGACCCGCCGTTCTGGGCCTGTGACGTGGTGCTTCGACTTTTAGTGAAACTCAACACTCGTGAGTAACAAAAGTGACTCAAAGCCATGAATGGCTTGCAATAAACAGTCAGCCATTTAACTGTCACCAGTCGTTTGATTGTTTTTGTGTTTACTTTGGTTGCAATTAAATTATATTGCTTTATATGTTTATTTTGATGTACGTAGTTTATATGCATATCTGTTTATTAATCTGATTTTCAAGTGGTTTATTGTGTGTGTGTGTGGTTCAAATTCTCTTTTCTGTAACTTGTGTTTTGTTTCCTGTCCACCAATAAGTGTGGTTGTTGGATGCGGCACCTCCGATGGGTTGGACTGGTTTTTGTGAATTTAGTTATTTTCTTGTGAATTTAGTGTTCCATCATTTGTATGATTTATGATTGTTTAGTTTTTTTTTCTAAATTGTCCTTTGTTTTGATTTTCATTTTTTTCCCTTCAGAATTGAGGCAGCTAGCTGCAGATGACCAGCACCTTCCTGTGTTGTGGTGGTGGGTTTCCTTCCTGAGTGCCGTGTTCACAGTGAGGTGTGCTGTGGTGTGAGTGTGCACGTATGATCGCTGTGTTCATCCTGCTTGGGAGTGTTCGCCTCCAATTCTGAAGTGGTATTTTTTTGTTGTTGTCCTTTTTGATTAGTGTTTGTGTGTTGAAATCGTTAATGGGTTTTAAATAAAGTTATCTCTTTTTGTACTCAACCCATGTCTGATATCTGACTCAGCCGTAACGAACCTGTGAGCTTTGCTCACAATTATTAAGGATTGTTCCCCGGGAATGAGATCACTCGGGGTGGCGTAGTTGGTGTTTATGTAAATCTTTATTTCGGGGTCTATTTATATCCAGGTCTGGCGTCCTGTAGAAAGGTATTGAACCCCTCTGCGAACATTCATTTATAACTGCCACACAGAGGTGGAAAGAGTAACAAAATATTCTACTCAAGTAAAAGTAAAAGTAGCTCATTTAAAATGTACTCAGAGTAAAAGTTACTGAGTTCCTTTGTTTAACAGTGGGGTCGGAGACTCCTGTAGGGTTGTGATAGAATGAGATTTTCAGATATGACAACTATCTCAGACAACATCACGGTATTAAACAATTATTTAATAAATAAACTCTACCTGTTATTAAATGATGGTTATTATCACTAGTTAAAATGATGTTAAATGAATGAAGATGATGGGGGGGGGGGGGACAAATGGTTTATTATAACAAACTTAAAACCATTTGTCTGTTTTGTTTATGAAATTTTCAATAAAAGATGCCTAATAAACTAAATTCAATAAATGATTATGAATTAGATTACCAACTTATTTTTATCATTAATTGGTTAATGTTTAAGAATAACAGAGTCCATATGTAGAAGAATTGGCTAAACTTGTAAAATCATCAAAATCAACAACATGTATGCTTGACCCTATACCGACTAGGCTATTAAAAGAGATACTTCCAGAGGTCATAGATCCTCTGCTTAATATCATTAATTCATCTTTGACATTAGGATATGTACCGAAAACTTTTAAGTTGGCTATAATTAAACCACTTATTAAAAAAACACAACTTGATCCTAAAGAATTAGTCAATTACAGGCCAATCTCGAATCTACCGTTTCTATCAAAAATACTAGAAAAGGCCGTGTCTTCACAATTATGTTCTTTTTTAGAAAGAAATGGTATATGTGAGGATTTCCAGTCAGGATTTAGACCGTATCATAGCACTGAGACTGCTCTAATTAGAGTTACAAATGATTTACTCTTATCATCTGATCGTGGTTGTATCTCTCTATTAGTGTTACTCGATCTTAGCGCTGCATTTGATACTATCGATCACAATATTCTTCTGAATAGAATCGAAAATTATGTTGGCGTTAGTGGAACTGCTTTGGCATGGTTTAAATCGTACTTATCTGACCGTTATCAGTTTGTAGCAGTAAATGAAGAGATGTCACACCGATCACAAGTTCAGTATGGGGTACCGCAAGGCTCAGTGTTAGGACCGTTGCTTTTCACCCTGTATATGCTACCACTGGGAGATATCATTAGGAAGGGTTAGGACCGCTGCTCTTCACCCTGTATATGCTACCACTGGGAGATATCATTAGGAAGCATGGCGTTAGTTTTCATTGTTATGCTGACGATACTCAGCTCTATATTTCCTCACGCCCGGATGAAACCTACCAATTCACAAGATTAACAGAATGCATAGCTGATATAAAAAATTGGATGAATAGTAATTTTCTGCAACTTAATTCAGATAAAACTGAATTTTTAATTATTGGACAGAAAAGCTCCACAAGTAGTAACCGAGAATACTGTCTAACACTTGATGAGTGCTCTGTCAAGCCCTCGTCGTCAGTGAGGAACCTGGGTGTGCTCTTTGATACCAATCTTTCATTTGAAAGCCATGTTTCTAGCATCTGTAAAACCGCATTCTATCATCTTAAAAATATATCTAAATTACGGCACATGCTCTCAATGCAAAATGCTGAACAGTTAGTACATGCGTTCATGAGCTCAAGGCTAGATTATTGTAATGCTCTACTGGGTGGTTGCCCTGCTCGCTTAATAAACAAACTCCAGCTAGTCCAAAATGCAGCAGCTAGAGTTCTTACTAGAACCAGGAAGTATGATCATATTAGTCCAGTTCTGTCAACACTGCACTGGCTCCCTATTAAACATCGCATACATTTTAAAATCTTGCTTATTACTTACAAAGCACTAAATAGTTTAGCTCCCCGGTACTTAAGCGAGCTCTTAACGCATTATACCCCACCACGTCGATTGCGGTCTCAAAACTCTGGCCAGTTGATAATACCTAGAATATCTAAATCAACTGCAGGCGGTCAATCATTTTCCTATTTAGCTCCTAAATTGTGGAATAGTCTTCCTAGCATTGTTCGGGAAGCAGACACACTCTGTCAGTTTAAATCTAGACTAAAAACACATCTCTTTACTATGGCATACACACAGAACATTTTTAACTTTTTATTATTCAATTCAATTGACTGATTGTTAGGCTGCATTAACTAGGTCAGCCGGAACCGGGAACACTTCCCATAACACCTGATGTACTCGTTACATCATAAAAAGAGTGACATCTACGCTAATGTTAGTCTCTGTGTTTATCCCGAGGTTTATCCCGGATCTGGGCCCTGTCCGGATCGGATGGTGGACCTGCCTGGACATGACCAACGCATCCTGGAGTGTCTGCTGAGCCGTGTCAAATGGTGTCTCCTCCGAATTTGCCTCACTGGCACGACATGCTCAAAACCCGTCTTCGGCGCAATAATTCCGATCTTTCATGTATTCATACTCTTGTGTAATTGACGCCCCATCCTAAATAAATCTGTCTCTTCCGTGATACCCTGAAAATTTAGAATAATCCGATCTAATATGATTTCTGACCTGTAAGGTTGCCAGAATAATAATCTTACACAGTGTGTTAATAGGCCAGAGGAGAACTGGCACCCCGACTGAGTCTGGTTTCTCCCAAGGTTTATTTTTCTCCATCATGCCCCGATGGAGTTTTGGTTCCTTGCCACTGTCGCCTTTGGCTTGGCTTGCTCAGTTGGGGACACTAAAAATATGATTAAAGTTATTCAACTTATTATACAAATAAAATATATGAATTAGGTCTTATTTAATTCTATAAACTATAATACTGATCTGCCAACATTGTCGCTATATGATAAATTAAAATAAGCTGATAACATCACTGTTTTCTCCAGTACGGCTGTACAGCCAAATCTAATTTTGTCGCAATATTACCCGGTTTGACACTGTGAAGCTGCTTTGACACAATCGTGATTGTAAAAGCGCTATATAAATAAAGTTGATTGATTGATTGATAGAAGACGGAGCAGCTCATTCACAGAGACAGAACAAGCAGATCATATATTTAATTTAATTTAAATTATTTTATTTTAACTTTAATATTCACAGATCACGTCTCAATTTGATTTATTCTAGCTCAGTGTTTCCCTTTTTCCAGTCATGGCACCCTTTGAGAAATGTCCTAATGTTGTGGCGCCGCCTCGCATACGTTACGCTAGGGGTGTAACGCTACAGACTGCTCACGGGTCGGTTTGTATAACGCTTTAGGGTCACGGTTTCAGTACGGTTCGGTATTTGCTATGTTCAGAGAACAAAGGACTAATAAAAATAAAGAAAATAAGAACAAATAACTTAAATACAAGCAGCAGCACAAATAAATACTATTGAGCAGATACTGATAAAATGATCAATGCTTTTCAGTTTTTTCAGGGACGTCTAACATTAGTTTTAGGTGGAGAAATTGAATAAATAATCAAATGTAAAATAACTGCATATTTAACTATTTAAATTAAAGATTAATCCTTATTAAACTTACACAAGCTATTCCACCAAGAGCAGTGAGTGATGTCCTTATCTTTTGTTTGACATTAAAGGTTGCTGCCCCTTTAAGACCTAATGCCCTAAGGATATGCTCGTCTTTCTCGACTGTATAACGTTCTCTTAAAGGGGTACTTCAGCGCTGGGAAGATGAATCTGTATTTAAAAATGTGAAATTATTTTTGAATTTGGTGTCTTCTAGACTGAGAAAAGAGAGAAAATGTATTTTTGTCCCACGGGGATGAAAGACTACAATTCCCAGAATGCTTCGCTGCCCTGTGAGGCCATTCCCAAAGCCACCGCTACTGGATTACAGAGACTGAGTTGGAGAAGACACTACAATTAAAAACTGAATGTGTGTGTTCAATATAATGAGTGAGTCGCCGCGCGAGTCTCACAGCACTGAGCACTGACTGCAGGAGTGAGATAAATGAGCTGATGAGGTCTCGTGATGAGAGCTGAGGTAATCGCGACTACACTCGCGGCATACATTCACAACGCCAGTTCAGTCTGGCGCGTTTCAGTTCATGCCTTTACAAGCTTAACTTTCATATAAATTAATTGGAGAAGTTAAAAGACTTCCATTGCTCAGCGTAGCTCCGTTTAAATGAGTGCCTGTAGCTGAGCTGAGCTCTGAGTGTGATCTCCAGCCCCCATGCGCGGGTGTAAAGCATGAGGAAATGGCTCCCTCTGCTGGCTGTAGTCTTTAGCCTTTGGGCAAACATTCCTCCTATGATGCAAATATTGTCAATTTGCATCATAGGAGGAATTTTTCCAGAAATAAAATGCATAAATCTCTAGTCTCAGGGGGATATGAGGGGGGAAAGCAAAATCATTTGAATATACTCCAGGGTTTCTACTGATACAAAGCCATATGCTAATCGCTGAAGTAACCCTTTAAGGCATATTCAGACTATATCTGCTTGGATACTCATCAAGATGGACATGTTGTTATACTGTTTGTGTGAGTTTGTCCGTTCAAGCGCAAGACTTGAAAGAGAACTCAATATTTCTCTCTCTCTCAATCGCGTCTTCTGGCGAATATACCCGGGTGATGGCGGCGAAATGACTGGTCATACGGCAGCACTCGCATGCATTGAACACCGTTTACAAAGAGACCGCTTTGCCCGTTTTTCTTTTATTATCGCTGCTGTAGGCCTACCACTGAGGAGCCAGCACGTGTATCCATCGACAGAAACATACAGAAAGCATTATTTTACAGTTACAACCCATATTAAAGATGCCTCATCATCAGACGTGAGATGAACTGCGGTGGAAGTACCGGCACCTTTTACACGGCACCCCTGCGCACCCTGGTTGGGAAACGCTGTTCTAGGCCTCCAGCTCTACTTTCCAGTTTTTCGTTCCTCCAGTTTGCGTGTATTACGTGAATTCTACGTTATAATGTAAAGTTAATGATGACTGGATACCGCCGGGATTCCCTCTGCGTCACAGAAATCAATCGGCCTAAGTTATAAACGCACCTTTATCTGTATTTCTTCATTTGCATCCACCTTTTGTGCAAATTTGATATCCTCCAGGACAACACCACGTTATTTTTTTTCTATATCCGAAGTATTTCCACACTAGCCAGGGGTTCAGGACGGCGTTTTGCTTTCACCTGAGTCTGCGTCACTGACGTCTGTCTTGTTCGTCTACATCTGATATTTGCGCGTTTGTTCTCTCCCGCGCCCCGAACGCGATATTTCCCCCAGGATGGTAGGGGAAGGTACCGCCTTTTTCGTCTCTGATTGGCTAGAAGGGCTCTCCTCCGATTGGTTACACATTTCACGTTCATGGCAGTCTGTCAGCTAGTCTGTTTTGATCGTCTTTACAGCAGATGTAAACGAAGTCAATCCAACATAGCCTACCCAGATAGCGATTACATTTGGCCCGGATCCGTTTTAAGCCCCTTGCCTCCGTTTCTATCTCAGAGACGTTTTCTGATTGTGAACCAGATCCGTGCCAGATAGCGGTTTCAGCTGAAACATTCTGACTGCCATCAGTTCAGTATTCATATCATATTACAGATCTGGCCCAGATCACTGTTTCCATAGGTAACCGAAAGACATTAGCTGTGTCTGACACTGGTTTGGTCCAGATCTGCAATATGAATCTGAGCCGATACTGTTTTCACATTTCTTTATTTTACTCATGCTGCTCACTTTTCATAATCAACATATAAATTAAAATAATAATATTACAGGTTAATGTTTAGGCCTAAACGCTATTTCGTAGTTTGGCTGTTTTCTTTAACCCACGGCCGATAAAAGCGCAGACGTTCTCATTTTTTCCTTCTTCCTTTAAGAGAGATGAAACAATTCACAATACTCTGTCATTTTTAGCTCTACAGATGAGTTCAAGACATAATTATAAACTATAAACTGTCTATTTTTATTTGTGGACTCGGGGAACTAATTATTTTGCACTCACTCCAAACGCGGCCTTCATTTAAAAAATATATTTTGTTTATTAAATGCCAATTGTTTCTTTTCCAAAGCATTTCTAAATTCAGTTAATATGTCCAAAAAACGAAATATCTAGACAAAATAACGAAAGTGGTAAAAATAAATAAATAAAATAAAAACATTTGAGTTACCATGCAAATTCACACATTTCGCTCTTCTCGGGTTGCTATGCGTCAAACTGGCGCGCGTAAAAGTCGATCATTCTTCACAGATGACGGTTTCGGTTTGGAGAGAAGACGAGGCGGAGTTCTTTATTAAACTCATAAAAGACAATATAGGATTACAGTAATACTGGATTCTAAACACAGAAACGCTACATTATCATGAGGACATTGAAGCAGATCTGACACACACACACACACACACACACCTCATATCCGTGCCGCTTAAGTAACCTAAGGGGCTTTCCTTGCCATTAATGCTTGGATAACACACACGTCTCCTTCCAATAATAATAATGGCTTGTGTGATGGATGGGATATACAAACCTACCAAGTGCCATCATTTTGGACTGACCTATCGCGAGAGATTCAATTCTTCCAGTTTTGACGTCTTCGTAAAACAGCATACACCAACAATAATGCCTTCTGTTTATTCTTCTTATTCTTTTTATTAGGCCTAATTGGGGCTACGTCTTAACCTCAATGGTTACATATAGTTCATTTGTCTTATTCAGTTTTACACCACCAGTTTTTTTATTATTAGGCTATTATTTTATTACAGCTCCATCAACTAATGCACAAACCGTTATAGAAGTAGGCCGAATTAGAAGGATGCTATCTTCATTTTGAGCAAATGCAATATACGTCTGCCTGTTTTGTCGTCATGTAGGCCTAGCACTGATCCAAATTTCTCATTCAACCTAATCAGTAATGCTGTTTTCCAGGTGCAGCAACGGCAACAGAAGATGAAATATGGAGGCATACATCAGGAGGTTTGCCCTTTCGGCGGACAGGAGAGGAGAGCGCCAGGAGAGACTGGTTTTTTCACGTTGTGTTAATAGCAATAGGTGTTTTTTTATCCATTAATTATGTGTTTGTTGTCGACTGATCTGTTAATTGTTGACTTTGTTCATTACTTTGTTGTTCGTTTTGTATAATTAAATCTGAATTTGTGGTCATTAATTCTGTGTTTGTTATCTTTGTTCACGTTGTTTTAGTATGCGTTTTAATCATTAAAACGATTTATTTCAGCTATAGCCTATAGGCCTACGCATTGCTCCAAGTGAAACTAGCCTTTATCAAGTCAAGTCAAGCTTTTTATTCATAGCCAAGGCTGAAAATGTTTTTCTGCACATTCCACAGACTGTGAAAAATGTAGGCCTATGCATAGGTTATTATAACAATCCAGTGGTGATTTAAGCGGAATCGTAACACATCCGGCACAGCTCCGGCAGGGGGAATCGTTTCACGCACTCGTTACGCATCTGTAATGGGATGATCAGGCGGTGCTGGATCGGCGCTGGCACATATCCGCAACAACCCCTAAAAACAGACCAGAAACGGCTTCGGCCCGATGTGTGTTTGGACTCAGGAACGAGTCCGTGAGGCGGATGCGGGCCAGACCCGGCTCTATCGTTTTGCGTTTGCGGCCATGTTCCATTACAGCGTCCAATGGCTATCTGGGTACACACACACACACACACGTTTGTTTTTGTGACATATGGGGACATTCCTAGGGCGTATTGATTTTTATACTGTAAAAAACTTATTTTCTATCCCCTTACACTGCACCTAAACCTACCCATCACACACACACACAAACTGCCCTAAACCTACCCATCACACACACACACACTGCCCTAAAGCTACCCATCTCACACACACACACACACACACACACACACACACACTGCCCAAAACCTACCCATCACACACACACTGCCCTAAGCCTACCCATCACACACACACACACACACACACACACACACACACACACACACACACATACACACTGCCCTAAACCTACCCATCACACACACACACACACTGCCCTAAGCCTACCCATCACACACACACACACACACACACACACACACACACACACACACACACACACACACACACACACACTGCCCTAAACCCAGTGTTGGGGAAGTTACTTTTAAAAAGTAGTGTTTGCTCGTTACTCGTTACTTTTTTAAAAATTAATCCGTTACTTTACTTAGTTACCCCCTTTGGAAAGTAACTTTTTATGTTACTCGTTACTTTTACGTTACTTTTATGTTGCTTGACTTTGGGCAGAACCCAATATCTGTTTCTTAATGTGTAGGCCTACATAAAGTTATACTATGGAGGACATAACAGGTATTTCTTTTGTGCTCTTTATAAAAAAAAAAAAAAAAAAGCTCCTTAGGAACAACATGGTAACCTCAAAATTGGTCATATGTCTCAAAATAAAACATGCATGCCTCATCTAAATCCAACAGAAAAAATAATAACTTAAAAATGGCTTGATGTCGATGGCTTGTGTAAATAAAATAAAATGGCACAATACAGTTTAGAGGCAAAGACATTTTAGCCAAAATAAAATCAAGCACAACTTATAGCATGACTAGCCTCAAAATTAAAACGGCTATGTTAACTGAATATGCTGGCCCTACTTCACAGTATGATGGGCAGATAGAAAAGGATATTAGGCAAAGGCTTGAGTTGTCTATAGCATGGGTGGCAGGCAACCTATTCCACATCAGCACAAAATGGGTGATTATACCTCATCAGGAGCAGTCTTTCAAAACGTTTATCTGAAAGTCTGTTTCTTCTGGGGGTAAGCACAAGGCCTCCCAGGCTGAACAGCCTTTCCACCGGTGCACTGGAGGGTGTGGCAGTGTTGTATTTCATGAACACAGCTTTCACTCGGGGGAAACGGTTAAGAACTTCTAACTCTGAGCCTGATCTCATGTACTCAAGTACCTCTGAGTCTGCACTAAAGGCCATTGCGTCTTCCTCCTCCTCACCAAAAGAAAAAAAGTCCTTTTCATTGGCGCTGCTGTGTGCGGCAACTTCTCTGTTTTTATTCTCAGCCGGCTCTGCATCATGGGGTAGAGTGCGACACTCCGCGATGAGCAGCGCACGCGCCTCTTCTCTCCGGTCTGCTCCACTTATTCACCGAACTTTTAATTTCGGCAACGTCAAGGCAGCCAATAAAGCTTCCCTGCTCTCCAACACCGGTGCGAATCGCGTCTTGATAGCCTAGGACGAAATTATATAGAAGACATAAGCTTAGTTTTCAGACATACGACTCACTCTATCAAGGGAAAAAAATAAAAGAGTAGGAAAAAAAGGGAGATTGAGAAAAATATATATATATTGTTTAAAAGTACACATTTGAAGCTTTCTATATATTTCTCAGGTCTGTGAGGCAAGTAGCTTTTCTTTTTCTGAGACTCCAGTTCACGCCATGATGATTATATAGCATGCTATATTTATTTTCTTATTTATTAAATTCAGGTAATTGGTTGATAAAACATCGATTAAAATTAAGATACAATTAATACAAAACGAAATTATTTTTATAGAAAGGCTTTCTACAAAAACAAACTTAATAAAGTGGTCAAAATCATGTCTGCCCACTACATTTGTCTCCCGATATATTGCGCAAAATTATGATCTTACTCATGCTTTACACTTTTCATATAATCAACATACATTTTTTTTTTACACATAAATACAAAACTAAATCTTTAATGACTAGGATACAACACATAGGCCTGTAGCTATCTTTCAGATAGGCTATTAAGAATTGGCTTACCTGTACAATTACACCTGGTAGGTCAGCTGTCATTCTTGAAAGTCCATTTTGGAGTGCGAGCGTCCTTGACATCAGGGTCTCCAGGGTTGGTAGAAGACTACCATAGTAGCAGTTCTCTTCGCCTTGCAAGATATCCAGTGCTACTGTCATCGGTTTCAAAACACTGCAGTATTCCTTTAGGAATAAATGTTCGCACTCTGTCGGGCCTCGGATGTCCAGTCTAGTACAAAGCGTATTCAAATCTTGGGCCGGGATGTCACTGATACGGGACAAGGCATCGTGGAAGGAATTCCACCTTGTGGATGTAGGATGTAGCCCGATAATTTTTTTCCCACAAATTTCATCGACGATCTCAGAGGCCACGGTAGAACGACTTGCCTTTGTCCAAAGAGCAGCACACTTCGCCGTTGCACTCCTGTACACAGATTTTGAGTCAGTTTTGTTGGATGACAGCCATTTGTCGATGTCATTGCACGAGATTAAATTGAGCGTATGCGAAGCACACCTAAAATGCGGGGGAAGAGAAAACTGTCGTTCTGTGGTTCCAAGCAACTCTTCCACATCTGTGAAAACTACACCTTGCTCATCTTGCTCTTCATCCTCCTCCTCGTCAGGTTCAGGGGGTGCATAAATCTTAAAAGCTTTAACGAAATTCGACCCATTGTCTGTAACGGTGGCAGTGATCCCATGTTAGCATGTTTTCCTTTCCAATGCTTGGTGAGGTTGGCAGTTGAGTTAACGGCAGTGGACAAAAGTTTCTCGCCAGGACACAGTGTACACCTTACACTCACATTCCTCCCCTTAGTTTCAACGAGTTTGAAGTAGTGGGAATACCTCCATCCCTCAAAAGTTAGCGTCGGCTGCTTCTCACTTGCCATGATTGTTTTGCAGACTGCTGCAGCCTCTGTCACGTACCGTGTGGAGCTTGTAACTATTGCGCAAGTTACCAAATTTTCAGTAGTAGCACGTTACACTACTTTTTACCTGAAGAAGTAGTTACGTTACTATAATGCGTAACTTAGTAACGCGTTACACACAACACTGCCTAAACCTACCCATCACAGGAAACATTCTGCATTTTTACATTCTAAAAAAAAAAACCTCATCCTGTGTGATTTATAAGCATTTTGAAAAGTGGAGACATGGCCAATGTCCTCATATTTCCCCCTCTCCTTGTAATACCTGTCATACCCATGTCATTATACACATTTGTGTGCTCATATAGTCGTTTCCGGATCGCGTTTTTTTCCCTCTCCTCTTTGCATTAATGATTTATTTTTACTCAGTAACGGATGTGGTTTAAAATGTAGCGAAGTACAATACTTTAATCAAAATGTACTTCAGTAAAAGTAAAATGAGAGATTTTTAAAAACGACTTAAAAAAGTAGAAGTACACAGAAAAACGACTCAATTACAGTAACGCGAGTAAATGTAATTCGTTCCTTTCCACCTCTGGTTTTATGGACTTCAAAAACAGAGCAGCACAGGGAGCCATTATAAAGCGTGGATTATCCAGGACTTTTATAATATAACTCTGATTATGTTTGTCTGAAAGAGGAATGTCATACACACCTAGGATGAGCTGAGGTTGAGTAAATCATGGGATCATTTTCATTTTGGGGTAAACTATCCCTTTAACCTCAACAGTGAACTGTGATCAGACTGTAACTGTACAGTATAATGATACTAACTGTAGTTTCTCCAGCTGGCATTGAGGGATCATCAGTAGATCACTGAGGTTTCTCACTCCAGAGTCTCCTAGTTTATTCTCGCTCAGGTCCAGATCTCTCAGGTGTGATGGGTTTGATTTCAGAGCTGAAGTCACAGCAGAACAACCTTCATCTGTCATATCACAGCAGCTTAACCTACATTGAGAGAAATGAGAAAACTCTTTATTCTGTAGAGTTATATCATCTTCATAAATGTAGTGTGAACTCAGACTATCATGAGATATTGAGTTCTTCACCTCAATCTCTCCAGTTTACAGTGTGAATCCTTCAGTGCGTCACATAAGGGCTTCACTCCAGAGTCTCCTAGTTTATTCTTGCTCAGGTCCAGATCTCTCAGGTGTGATGGGTTTGATTTCAGAGCTGAAGTCAGGATGAGACACTGTTCCTCTGGAATTCTGCAATAACTCAGACTGAAGACAGAAAGAGAAAAGACAATGACTCAGATCTGAGATGATGATCTTATTAAAGACATACAGTGGTCATATAGTCTATAGTTCCCATAATCTGCTTGTAATCGAGTCTCTAGTTCTGTGAGCTGGAAACTGTTGTTTCTTCTCTTTCTTTGTTAAATCTTTTAACCCTTGTGTGGTGTTCATATTTCTGTTACTCAGCCAGTGTTCGTGAGTCTGGTGGACCCGCTGCATTTTTGGGTTTTTAATTCAACTCAATCTAAAATGTTATGTTAAAATACTCAACAGATATTTACTTCAACCCAATTACAAGCAATATAAACAGCATATATGGTTAATATTTTCTCTTTACCTTTTGTTAGATCACATTTAAGAATTGCTACCTTGTGTGGGAACGGCAGGGGTAGAAACAAAACTCACTCTTGTAGCTACTCTCTCACACACACACAATCTCTCTCTCTCTCACACACAATCTCTCTCTCTCTCTCTCTCTCTCTCTCTCTCTCTCTCTCTCTCTCTCTCTCTCTCTCTCTCTCTCTCTCTCTCTCTCTCTCTCTCTCTCACACACACACACACACACACACACACACACACACACACACACACACACACACACACACACACACACACACACACACGCGCACACATACACACACAACCATAACACACACACACACACACACACACACGGAACCCCCCCCCCCACACACACACACACGCATGTACACTTGGATATGTGGTGTATGGTTCCTCTCCACAGGCATACTGGTTTTTCTAATGTACAGACTGTATAATCTATCCCCTACACTAACCCTACCCCTAAACCTGCCCATCACAGAAAACTTTTGGCATTTTTTGAATTTCAAAAAACACCATTTAGTATGTTTTAGTGTGAGGACACAGATGTCGTCATAAACCATGTTTATGTTGTAATATCCATGTCATTATACACATTTGTGTCCTCATAAACCATATACATGAACACACACACACACACTAACAGCAGGCCCTGACAGGAGGAGGACAGAGTAAAGGTACACAGGACCTGCAATTCCCACACTTTTATGAGCCCCGGGTCCAGTGGACCCGAACATCCTGTGTGTAATATAAATGTGTAAGGGGGGTGTACAGTGTGGTCATTGAAAATGTGTTCTGATATACAGTCTTGTTCAAAATAATAGCAGTACAATGTGACTAACCAGAATAATCAAGGTTTTTAGTATATTTTTTATTGCTACGTGGCAAACAAGTTACCAGTAGGTTCAGTAGATTGTCAGAAAACAAACAAGACCCAGCATTCATGATATGCACGCTCTTAAGGCTGTGCAATTGGGCAATTAGTTGAAAGGGGTGTGTTCAAAAAAATAGCAGTGTCTACCTTTGACTGTACAAACTCAAAACTATTTTGTACAAACATTTTTTTTTCTGGGATTTAGCAATCCTGTGAATCACTAAACTAATATTTAGTTGTATGACCACAGTTTTTTAAAACTGCTTGACATCTGTGTGGCATGGAGTCAACCAACTTGTGGCACCTCTCAGCTGTTATTCCACTCCATGATTCTTTAACAACATTCCACAATTCATTCACATTTCTTGGTTTTGCTTCAGAAACAGCATTTTTGATATCACCCCACAAGTTCTCAATTGGATTAAGGTCTGGAGATTGGGCTGGCCACTCCATAACATTAATTTTGTTGGTTTGGAACCAAGACTTTGCCCGTTTACTAGTGTGTTTTGGGTCATTGTCTTGTTGAAACAACCGTTTCAAGGGCATGTCCTCTTCAGCATAGGGCAACATGACCTCTTCAAGTATTTTAACATATGCAAACTGATCCATGATCCCTGGTATGCGATAAATAGGCCCAACACCATAGTAGGAGAAACATGCCCATATCATGATGCTTGCACCTCCATGCTTCACTGTCTTCACTGTGTACTGTGGCTTGAATTCAGAGTTTGGGGGTCGTCTCACAAACTGCCTGTGGCCCTTGGACCCAAAAAGAACAATTTTACTCTCATCAGTCCACAAAATGTTCCTCCATTTCTCTTTAGGCCAGTTGATGTGTTCTTTGGCAAATTGTAACCTCTTCTGCACATGCCTTTTTTTAACAGAGGGACTTTGCGGGGGATTCTTGAAAATAGATTAGCTTCACACAGACGTCTTCTAACTGTCACAGTACTTACAGGTAACTCCAGACTGTCTTTGATCATCCTGGAGGTGATCATTGGCTGAGCCTTTGCCATTCTGGTTATTCTTCTATCCATTTTGATGGTTGTCTTCCGTTTTCTTCCACGTCTCTCTGGTTTTGCTCTCCATTTTAAGGCATTGGAGATCATTTTAGCTGAACAGCCTATCATTTTTTGCACCTCTCTATAGGTTTTCCCCTCTTTAATCAACTTTTTAATCAAAGTACGCTGTTCTTCTGAACAATGTCTTGAACAACCCATTTTCCTCAGCTTTCAAATGCATGTTCAACAAGTGTTGGCTTCATCCTTAAATAGGGGCCACCTGATTCACACCTGTTTCTTCACAAAATTGATGACCTCAGTGATTGAATGCCACACTGCTATTTTTTTGAACACACCCCTTTCAACTAATTCAACTAATTGCCCAATTGCACAGCCTTAAGAGCGTGCATATCATGAATGCTGGGTCTCATTTGTTTTCTGAGAATCTACTGAACCTACTGGTAACTTGTTTGCCACGTAGCAATTAAAAAAAAAAAAACGAAAAACCTTGATTATTCTGGTTAGACACATTGTACTGCTATTATTTTGAACAAGACTGTATATTCCTCACAGAAAATGAGCCGAGGCCAATGAGTCTCAGTTTGAAAAAAAAATTAATCATATCATTTTTCTTTCGATAAAAAATGAAAACGGGTCCAACAGACCCGAACACCATACAAGGGTTAATCTCTCTTTTGTTTATTGTAGCAGCAGATTCAGGTCTCATGATATTTCTGCAGAACAACATCTACACAATCAGTTCATTGTTTCAAATACTTTAAATGAAATGATTTAGTAGTTCAGACACTGAATTTTAATTGTGACCAAAGGCAAAGACCAGCAGATGCAGAGCTTCAGTGTAAATGATGAGACTTGTGTCCAGTTGTCTTAAACTAAACAGTGAACTGTGATCAGACTGTAACTGTACAGTATAATGATACTAACTGTAGTTTCTCCAGCTGGCATTGAGGGATCATCAGTAGATCACTGAGGTTTCTCACTCCAGAGTCTCCTAGTTTATTCCCGCTCAGGTCCAGATCTCTCAGGTGTGATGGGTTTGATTTCAGAGCTGAAGTCAGGATGAGACACTGTTCCTCTGTAATACTGCATCCACTCAGACTGAAGACAGAAAGAGAAAAGACAATGACTCAGATCTGAGATGATGATCTTATTAAAGACATACAGTGGTCATATAGTCTATAGTTCCCATAATCTGCTTGTAATCGAGTCTCTAGTTCTGTGAGCTGGAAACTGTTGTTTCTTCTCTTTCTTTGTTAAATCTTTTAATCTCTCTTTTGTTTATTGTAGCAGCAGATTCAGATCTCATGATATTTCTGCAGAACAATATGTACACAATCAGTCATTGTTTCAAATACTTTAAATGAAATGATTTAGTAGTTCAGACACTGAATTTTAATTGTGACCAATGACAAAGACCAGCAGATGCAGAGCTTCAGTGTAAATGATGAGACTTGTGTCCAGTTGTCTTAAACTAAACAGTGAACTGTGATCAGACTGTAACTGTACAGTATAATGATACTAACTGTAGTTTCTCCAGCTGGCATTGAGGGATCATCAGTAGATCACTGAGGTTTCTCACTCCAGAGTCTCCTAGTTTATTCCCGCTCAGGTCCAGATCTCTCAGGTGTGATGGGTTTGATTTCAGAGCTGAAGTCAGGATGAGACACTGTTCCTCTGTAATACGGCAAACACTCAGACTGAAGACAGAAAGAGAAAAGACAATGACTCAGATCTGAGATGATCAAACTGAGCTTTTAAAGGATTTTTCAGACAGTCATTCATCAGCACATCATCTGAAAGTCATATTTGTAATTCTCGATTTTTCATCTCAGAAGTGTCATAAATTTCTGGTTTAAACAGGCACTGCCAACACACATTACCATACAATTTACGTGTAAAAGTGCATGAACCATTATATGACCCTTTAAATAATAAGGTGAAATGAACATGTAGTCAATAAATATATTTCATAAGAACAAGCGTATAACATAACCCATTAAAAGTGCCTGCTCTATTACAAATCATTTATATATATTTTAAATACCCCAAACAGCTGCATTACAAGATGGAAATATAGACCAGAAAGGATATTTAAACTTGCTCTGCCCTTACGTCAGGACTCACTGCGGGGTCTTTCCTGCTCTTAACTCCGAATGTGCTTAAGATTTATACAGCAAAATGACGTGCAAATGATACGCATTGTCAACTAGGATTAGTGGATTATGAGCCAGCATCATGAGCAGACAGCGCGCCAGAATCCGGTTCTCTTTCACACTTGAACAAACTATAACACACAGGAAGAATTATGCCAAAATGTCCGTTTTGTCAAGTATTCTCACTGGAAATAACGTCTTAAATGAACTTAAAGAGTTGTGATGAAATGGGGTGCATGAGACAGCGCGTCAGTTCTGCAGCGGTAGATCTTAAAGCGACAGCAGCCATTAATGTTAAACACTCACTGCTCTTGACTGGAGAACTTTTGTAGTTTTAATAAGGATTCATCTATATTTAATTCATAATTTATGCAGTGCAGACTGTTAACTTTATACTGATTACTTTATTCAATGTCTGTACCTGTTAGACAGGAAGTGCACAGGTAAATATGACATGGGTTTATGAGAGGATTGTTTTAAGTTGAAGTTTGAAGCCGAATAAATGTTCAAAAGCTTTCAGTTACACTGTAATGTTAAATCACTATAATGAATGTTTAAAGTGTGTGTGTGTGTGTGTGTGTGTGTGTGTGTGTGTGTGTGTGTGTGTGTGTGTGTGTGTGTGTGTGTGTGTGTGTGTGTGCCGTTGTAACTGCCATCGTTAATACAGCAGAGAACCTATGCTTTGGACATTATTACTGAACATGTGCTTAGTTGCAGCACTTAGACTGGCGTTTAAACGAGCCCTGTCAAGCGGCCGCATTTACAAACAACAGCGGCAAACATATGACGCAGTCCCGCAAACACCATTACTGGCGGGCGAGGATGTCCAATTTGACTTTAACAACTATGTGTGCCAACTTGAATGTCAGGAATGGAACAAGTTTGAGATCTATGAGAGACACTTCAGAAAGTCATTGGAGACTAAACTACTCTAAGAAAGAACTTACTGTGCCTGCTCGGGTGACCCGGCGAAATGGAGTAAAGTTGCGTCCATACTTTTCGGCGTTTTGTTTTTCAAAAACGGAGTGTTTCGTGCGAGGCGTGCTGGTGGGAAGGAGTTTGGATTACCGCTCCTGAAATAAATGTCACGCATCCTAAAGAAGTTCCCCTTGAGCGATAAACATGCAGTGGAATTAACATCGGTCTCCATTACTTCCTGGATTGAGAAACAGCTGATCTTCGGGAGAGACGTCATCCAGCCGTCGCTCAGCAGAAGGGGAGCTGAGGAGCGCCGCGGGCAGCCGAGGACGGTAAGCAGAGAAAAACTAGCACACCTATGGCAGCACCGCAGGTCCAAAGCTATTGAGATTATTCTCAATAATAGCACATTTCCTTCCCCTCCAGCTACTATTAATGATATCAGTAACGTGCATAAGTATTATGTGGACAAATGTCAATCACTCCCGTCTCATACATTGGCCACGCCCCCCTGGTCCACCAACATAGAGACAACTGCTCCAGTCCATTATCCATCCACTGCTCATTTTACTATTGATGAAATAGACAAAGTTGTGTCCCACCTTCCAAATAACAAAGCCTGTGGATATGATGGGGTAAAATATGAGACCCTGAAAGCCACAAAATCCTGGTCTTCCCATATACTCACATGTATATTTAACACCTGTCTGATTAATGGGAAAGTACCAGACTCATGGAAGGGGACCTTGTCTATAGAATTCCAAAGAAAGACAATACCCCAAGTGATCATCTACATGGAGAGACATATCTCTCCTGCCCACTGTTTACAAGGTCTTCATAAAATGCCTGCTGGCCCGAATCCTCCCATGGCTTGTGGATGCAGGCATCCTCTCACCCAAACAGAAAGCCTACATAGACAGACAGGGTATGAACGAACACGTGTTCTGCCTGAAAACTGGAATTGACGATTTTAAACATGAATCACGTAAATTCTATACTGTATTCTTGGACTTTAGAGATGCCTTTGGCACATCATCCCACAAACTGTTGCTTAATGCATTAGAGGAAATCCATCTACCTCAGCCCTTTGTGGCCCTCATAACAGATGTGTATAAGGGATCTTTTTTACAAGTTATCTGTGGTAAACAACTCACAGAGCTGATAACTCTTAAGGTGGGGATTAAGACAGGCTGCCCCTGGAGTGCTGTCAACTTCATCCTGGCCATCAACCAGTGGATGAAGTGGATCTGCCAGTGCGCACCACCACACACTCGATCCCCAAACCCTGTCCAGGGGTACGCTGATGATGTCCAGGTGTCCTCCAGAGACGAGAAGATCATTCAAAACATCCTGTCCAGAACAGACAAATTCCTACAGGGGTCTAAGCTGGAGGTGAAACACACCAAATGTGCAGCATTCTACGAGCGGCGAAGCGGTGGAAACCGCTGGTACAAATCTAAATCTGACAAACCCCCCTCCTTCACAATAATGGGACAGCCCATCAGGGTCTACTCTCGTCATGAAACATACACCTACCTTGGCCATAAAGTCACCATTGCAGGTGAGTGGGGTGAACAGGTGCAGGAGTTATCCTGTGCCTTTAAGGACAGGCTCGATCTGATTGACTCCTCCCCCTTACCTGTAGTCATGAAACTGAAGGCCATTAGAGAAGGGGCTCTGGCAAAGATACAACATCTCTTTGCAAACATTCATATTCCACTAAATGTTCTACGGGACATGAATAATAGAAGAGTTGAGGCCGTCAGGAAATGGCTGGGACTGAATATTCATTCCACCAGAGACATAATTTTCCTCAAACTAAAGGAAGGGGGTCTGGGGGTCCCAAATGTGGAATGGACTTATGTCAATGTCAATGTCAGCTTTATTTATATAGCACCATTCAAACAACACACGTTGACCAATGTGCTTTACAACATCTATATATAAAAGAAATAAAAACAATATCAGTAATGACAATACACATGTTAATAATCATAATAAAAATATTCTCTATCTATGTATTAATATCTATTTCAACACTAGGGATACGCCATGGAAAACAAGTGTGTCTTAAGTTGTATTTTAAAAACGTGTATGGAATCAGCATCCTTGACATTTATTGGTAAGCTATTCCAAAGTCTAGGTGCTACTGCCGCAAATGCACGATCCCCCTTCCGGCTTAATTTAGTCCTTGGAATTTTAAGCAAATTTTGAGTTGTTGATCTCAAAGTTCTTCCTGATTGATGTTTAATTAACAGGTCTGATAAATAAGACGGTGCAAGGCCATGCAGGGATTTATATACAAGTAGAAGTAATTTAAAATCAATTCTGTACTGTACTGGGAGCCAATGTAAAGAGACTAGCGACGGAGTGATATGTTCATGTTTTTTTAATATTCATTAATAATCCTTCTACACGGGACCTTCTGCAGCCGTGTAATAGAGGCTTGACTAATTCCTTTATATAAAGAATTACAGTTGTCCAATCTTGAAGATATAAGCGCGTGGATTGCAATTTCCAGACTTTTAAATGTCAGGCAAGATTTCATCTTTGCCAAATTTCTCAGAGGAAAAAAGCTAGACCTTACAACATAATTTATCTGTTTGTTTAAATTCATAGAGCTATGAATAAAAACGCCCAAGTTTTTCACACCTTCTTTAACGTTCACTGACAGCGAGCCAAAATTCAACTCTACTGCACCCTTAGATCCTCTGGGACCGAACACTACAACCTCTGTCTTGCTTTCATTCAGATATAAAAAATAAGAGGCCAGCCATGCTTTAATATCAGAAAGACAAGACATCAAGGATTGTAGGCTGTTTCTTTTAGTTAATGGTAGGTATATTTGTCAATCATCTGCATAGCAATGAAATGCTATATTGTGTTTTCTAAAAATATCCGGACTGATAAAGTTCACCAATCTTATTCTGTTCTAGAAAGACATGTAGTTGGCTAAACACCACTTTTTCTAAATTTTTTTACAAAAAAGATAGGTGAGAAACTGGTCTGAAATTTGTCAAATCAGTCGGATCTAAGTTAGATTTTTTTAGTATAGGTTGCACAAAGGCCTGTTTCAGCATGTTAGGAAAAACCCCTGTATCTAAACTTTTATTTACAATCTGAAGAATATTAGGTCCAATGGCCTCAAAGTTTTCTTTCAAAAACCATGGAGGAACCATATCAATAACTGACCCAGTAGGTTTTAATCCACTTACAATTTCTCCTAACTGCTGAAATGTAATAAGTTCAAACTGATTAAAAACGGTGGTCTGCATCACAGGAAATAAAAAGTCACAACTCAATTGTGGGATAGTCCCTCTAAGATTCTCAATTTTTGTTTTAAATGAAATTCTCACATATTGATGGAGATGAATCTACATTTAATATCGGAGGGTTTACTACTGTGTTTATAATATTAAACAATGTCTTAGGATTATTGGCATTTTTTTCTATTAGCTCGACAAAGTATTTAGATTTTGCTGTTTTTACGGTCCTCTGAAAATTTTTAAGTGAGTAGCTGCGAAAGCTTTGCAAAGATTTCACAGAATTAACAGAGCAACATGAGACAGAGATATTAAAAAGTACAGGTTTGTGGTCAGAGATAACATGGTCATTTAGTTCTAAGTCTTCAGTAGGAAGTCCATGTGTTAGTACCAAGTCTAAAGTATGGCCTTGCATATGAGTCGGGCCATTTACTAATTGTGTTAGGTCAAAAGAGTCAATCAGGTTGAAAAAGTCCTTCGTCATCACAATATCTGGGCAGCACACATGTATATTAAAATCTCCTAAAATGAGCAGTCTATCAAATTTTGAAAACAGACCTCCTAAAAAATCCCCAAATTCACTAATAAAGTCTTTCTGTGCTTTTGGAGGCCTGTAAATAATAGCGATAACAATCGGACTACCAATGTCCAGTAAAAGCAGCTGTCGTTCAAAAGAAGCATATTCTTCAGTTGGAATTAGTCTGCACTTTAACTTATCTTTAAATATAGACGCAAGTCCTCCTCCTCGTCCCAATGAGCGAGGTGTATTATAGAAATTGCAGCCCCGTGGTGTAAGCTCAGAAAAAGGACTCATGTCCCCAATTGTAATCCATGTCTCAGTAATGAACATAAAGTCTAAGCCTCGTGCTTTAAAAAAGTCATTTAACAAGAATGTCTTATTCATCACTGACCTCGCGTTGATCAAACCGATCTTCAGCTTTATTGTATCATCATCAGTGCGAGTTGTTGTCTGAGGCAGTGGTTTAATATCAAGGGCGTAGGTTTGGTCTCCGCTTTGGTGGGGACATCCCACCAGGTTTGCCCAGATTATATAGTCTATTATTTATTACTGAGTATGGAAATGCACCATAGTTTAGGAATGAACGATTATTAATTTATGAGGCTTTTCAGCCCAATCCAGTACCATAATAATAATAAAAAACTAAATACTCTTTAATTGTCTTTAAGTTCATAAATGATTTTCAAAACTGATTTGGAAAAAAACACAACATGCACACAAAATTACTTATTTTCAATATAAAAAATGATTGTGGACTGGATTTATTATCACATCTTATCACATTATTGAGCATGTCAAAGATTAGTAACAGCTTTAGATTTGATGCATTGTTAGTTTTTGTACAGGATAAGTTTTTGTTTCTCCCTCATTTACCGTTCGTGGCTGTTTTTGCCCCATTGACTTCCATTATAACCACATTTTTTGATTGTAAAGCCATAATGCTATATAATCCCTTACGAAAGGAAAATATATTTACCAATATATTTTCTTGAAATATATT
The DNA here is from genome assembly GCF_024679245.1 of Pseudorasbora parva. Lineage (NCBI taxonomy): Eukaryota > Metazoa > Chordata > Actinopteri > Cypriniformes > Gobionidae > Pseudorasbora > Pseudorasbora parva. The sequence continues at coordinate 43,715,684 of NC_090185.1, forward strand.
TTAATATATGGAATAATATATTGATGGTATTATAAAATATATGATATATTCACGCAATATATTGCAAAAATATACAAATGATTGCCGCTTTCAATATATTGCAATATATTGGAAAATATAAATATTAAATCCCATATATGTGAATATATTGCATGATATTTTCAAATATCTTGCAATATATTTTTGTTTCGTAAGGGATCATGCACAATCACTTTTTATATTGAAAATAAGTTATTTTGTGTGTAAGTTTTTTTTTTCCAAACCAGTTTTGAATCAGTTTTTGAAAATCATTTATGAACTTGGCATTTAAAGAGTGCAGTAGTGATAAGAGTGACAATGAAACAATGACAGCAGCTCAACAATAAACAAGTAGGCCTATGCAAACTTGCAACAGAACACATTTTATATTATTTTACATTTGATTATTTTATTTATTTCTAAAGAACTCTTTAGTAGCCTATATTGGTGTACTTTAAAGGGATGGCTCACCCAAGAATAAAAATCCTGTCATCATTTACTCTCCCTCATGTTGTTCCAAACCTGTATGAGTTTCTCTGTTCTGCTGAACACAAAAGAAGATATTTTGAAGGAAGTTTGTAACCAGGCTGCTTTGGGGGCACCATTTACTTCCATGGTAGGAATTCAACATAACAAAGAAATGTATACAGGTTTAAAAAGGAAATTGACAGATTTTTAATTTTTTGGTGCGCTGTCTCTTTAAGCAGTCATTCTGAACCAGTAACCACTTTACTGACAAAAATGTTCTGAAATTCAAAAATTAAATTAAATTTTCTATATTAATTTAGTATTATGACTATATTAGTATGCAATTATTTGTCCCATTTTTATCTAAATATTTTTTTAATGTCAAACTTTATATGACAGTATTATTCATTATTAATATAGACTAGCTAAATGATAAGTTAATAACATTAATTAGGCTATAATCTATTAATTAACCGGTCTAATGTCTAGAAAAATAAGTCTGCCAAGCTTTCATAATTTATGGAATATTATATTAATATATTATCCATTAAAAAAACAAATGGCCTACCTTTAGTTCACGGATGTGTCCGTCATCATCGCTGCTGCTTTCAGTCTGAGACACTGAAATGCTTCTGCAAAGGCTGCAGTTTGTCTTTGGTTCATCTTAAGTTACTGGACAGACCCACTGATGCCTTTTTTTCTATTCAGCCCTATATCTGGAAATCCTCTTGCGTTTAAACGGTGGACGCGAGCGCGACATGTTTTTAAAAAACCGTGCAAGTTTACGGCGCATGCTCTCTAGACTCGGTCGCTATGGCAGCAAAGCTAAAACCCAATCTTGTGCATCGTCCCGTATTGGTTTGATACGGCGGGACGTGTCATTTTGCTTAAAATGTAAATACGGGACGATACGGAATCGATCCATATAGCAGCACGAAGGAGTTTGCTAAAATATTGGTGGGGACAATTTTAACATTTTAAAATAATGATTGGGACTAGTACCTAGCGTCCCCCCCTAAACCTACGACCATGTTTAATATTACATAATCTTACCCCGCCGAGGCGAAGACGCGGTGAGTGAAGCACTTGTTTCGATCCAGTAAAAGTAGGGAAAATCGGGACATTCCAGTTATATGACGATTCCAAGGAGCGCCATCTCCTTATTCCACTATAAGGTTAGCACACCTTATTAGCATGCTCAGCAGCGATGATGCTGCAGTCAGAGAGCTAGCCAGAGCTTCCCTCTTACTGGACCTTAAGAAGAGAAAGGTCCCTTTGGCCACAGGTAACCAGGACAGCTTCCTAGGCTTCAGGAGGAAAGGCAACGGCAAACTGGACACACACGCTGCAGGCTTTGGAGTTCGCTCAGACTGGCCAGACCTGAACGATCTGTGTAACAGACTGGCAGTTACATTACAGTGGACAGAAAGCGACTCTCACACTACACCTGAGGTGTCTGACGCAGTGGTCAGACACATCTATTACTGTGGAGACCTCAGTCTGTCATAATGAGACACAACACACACTACAGATCCTCTCACACTACACCTGAGGCGTCTGACGCAGTGGTCACAGACACATCTATTACTGTGGAGACCTCAGTCTGTCATAATGAGACACAACACACACTACAGATCCTCTCACACTACACCTGAGGTGTCTGACGCAGTGGTCACAGACACATCTATTACTGTGGAGACCTCAGTCTGTCATAATGAGACACAACACACACTACAGATCCTCTCACACTACACCTGAGGTGTCTGACGCAGTGGTCACACACACATCTATTACTGTGGAGACCTCAGTCTGTCATAATGAGACACAACACACACTACAGATCCTCTCACACTACACCTGAGGTGTCTGACGCAGTGGTCACAGACACATCTATTACTGTGGAGACCTCAGTCTGTCATAATGAGACACAACACACACTACAGATCCTCTCACACTACACCTGAGGTGTCGGACGCAGTGGTCACACACACATCTATTACTGTGGAGACCTCAGTCTGTCACAATGAGACACAACACACACTACAGATCCTCTCACACTACACCTGAGGCGTCTGACGCAGTGGTCACACACACATCTATTACTGTGGAGACCTCAGTCTGTCATAATGAGACACAACACACACTACAGATACTCTCACACTACACCTGAGGCGTCTGACGCAGTGGTCACAGACACATCTATTACTGTGGAGACCTCAGTCTGTCATAATGAGACAACACACACTACAGATCCTCTCACACTACACTTGAGGTGTCTGACGCAGTGGTCACACACACATCTATTACTGTGGAGACCTCAGTCTGTCATAATGAGACACAACACACACTACAGATCCTCTCACACTACACCTGAGGTGTCGGACGCAGTGGTCACAGACACATCTATTACTGTGGAGACCTCAGTCTGTCATAATGAGACACAACACACACTACAGATCCTCTCACACTACACCTGAGGTGTCTGACGCAGTGGTCACAGACACATCTATTACTGTGGAGACCTCAGTCTGTCATAATGAGACACAACACACACTACAGATCCTCTCACACTACACCTGAGGTGTCGGACGCAGTGGTCACAGACACATCTATTACTGTGGAGACCTCAGTCTGTCATAATGAGACACAACACACACTACAGATCCTCTCACACTACACCTGAGGTGTCTGACGCAGTGGTCACAGACACATCTATTACTGTGGAGACCTCAGTCTGTCATAATGAGACACAACACACACTACAGATACTCTCACACTACACCTGAGGCGTCTGACGCAGTGGTCACACACACATCTATTACTGTGGAGACCTCAGTCTGTCATAATGAGACACAACACACACTACAGATCCTCTCACACTACACCTGAGGTGTCTGACGCAGTGGTCACAGACACATCTATTACTGTGGAGACCTCAGTCTGTCATAATGAGACACAACACACACTACAGATCCTCTCACACTACACCTGAGGTGTCTGACGCAGTGGTCACACACACATCTATTACTGTGGAGACCTCAGTCTGTCATAATGAGACACAACACACACTACAGATCCTCTCACACTACACCTGAGGTGTCTGACGCAGTGGTCACAGACACATCTATTACTGTGGAGACCTCAGTCTGTCATAATGAGACAACACACACTACAGATCCTCTCACACTACACCTGAGGTGTCTGACGCAGTGGTCACACACACATCTATTACTGTGGAGACCTCAGTCTGTCATAATGAGACAACACACACTACAGATCCTCTCACACTACACCTGAGGTGTCTGACGCAGTGGTCACACACACATCTATTACTGTGGAGACCTCAGTCTGTCATAATGAGACACAACACACACTACAGATCCTCTCACACTACACCTGAGGCGTCTGACGCAGTGGTCACACACACATCTATTACTGTGGAGACCTCAGTCTGTCATAATGAGACACAACACACACTACAGATCCTCTCACACTACACCTGAGGTGTCTGACGCAGTGGTCACAGACACATCTATTACTGTGGAGACCTCAGTCTGTCATAATGAGACACAACACACACTACAGATCCTCTCACACTACACCTGAGGCGTCTGACGCAGTGGTCACAGACACATCTATTACTGTGGAGACCTCAGTCTGTCATAATGAGACACAACACACACTACAGATCCTCTCACACTACACCTGAGGCGTCTGACGCAGTGGTCACAGACACATCTATTACTGTGGAGACCTCAGTCTGTCATAATGAGACACAACACACACTACAGATCCTCTCACACTACACCTGAGGCGTCTGACGCAGTGGTCACACACACATCTATTACTGTGGAGACCTCAGTCTGTCATGAGACACAACACACACTACAGATCCTCTCACACTACACCTGAGGTGTCTGACGCAGTGGTCACAGACACATCTATTACTGTGGAGACCTCAGTCTGTCATAATGAGACACAACACACACTACAGATCCTCTCACACTACACCTGAGGTGTCTGACGCAGTGGTCACACACACATCTATTACTGTGGAGACCTCAGTCTGTCATAATGAGACACAACACACACTACAGATCCTCTCACACTACACCTGAGGTGTCTGACGCAGTGGTCACACACACATCTATTACTGTGGAGACCTCAGTCTGTCATAATGAGACACAACACACACTACAGATCCTCTCACACTACACCTGAGGCGTCTGACGCAGTGGTCACACACACATCTATTACTGTGGAGACCTCAGTCTGTCATAATGAGACACAACACACACTACAGATCCTCTCACACTACACCTGAGGTGTCTGACGCAGTGGTCACACACACATCTATTACTGTGGAGACCTCAGTCTGTCATAATGAGACACAACACACACTACAGATCCTCTCACACTACACCTGAGGTGTCTGACGCAGTGGTCACACACACATCTATTACTGTGGAGACCTCAGTCTGTCATAATGAGACACAACACACACTACAGATCCTCTCACACTACACCTGAGGTGTCTGACGCAGTGGTCACACACACATCTATTACTGTGGAGACCTCAGTCTGTCATAATGAGACACAACACACACTACAGATCCTCTCACACTACACCTGAGGTGTCTGACGCAGTGGTCACACACACATCTATTACTGTGGAGACCTCAGTCTGTCATAATGAGACAACACACACTACAGATCCTCTCACACTACACCTGAGGCGTCTGACGCAGTGGTCACACACACATCTATTACTGTGGAGACCTCAGTCTGTCATAATGAGACACAACACACACTACAGATCCTCTCACACTACACCTGAGGTGTCTGACGCAGTGGTCACACACACATCTATTACTGTGGAGACCTCAGTCTGTCATAATGAGACACAACACACACTACAGATCCTCTCACTCTACACCTGAGGTGTCTGACGCAGTGGTCACAGACACATCTATTACTGTGGAGACCTCAGTCTGTCATAATGAGACACAACACACACTACAGATCCTCTCACACTACACCTGAGGTGTCTGACGCAGTGGTCACACACACATCTATTACTGTGGAGACCTCAGTCTGTCATAATGAGACAACACACACTACAGATCCTCTCACACTACACCTGAGGCGTCTGACGCAGTGGTCACAGACACATCTATTACTGTGGAGACCTCAGTCTGTCATAATGAGACACAACACACACTACAGATCCTCTCACACTACACCTGAGGTGTCTGACGCAGTGGTCACACACACATCTATTACTGTGGAGACCTCAGTCTGTCATAATGAGACACAACACACACTACAGATCCTCTCACACTACACCTGAGGCGTCTGACGCAGTGGTCACAGACACATCTATTACTGTGGAGACCTCAGTCTGTCATAATGAGACACAACACACACTACAGATCCTCTCACACTACACCTGAGGCGTCTGACGCAGTGGTCACACACACATCTATTACTGTGGAGACCTCAGTCTGTCATAATGAGACACAACACACACTACAGATCCTCTCACACTACACCTGAGGCGTCTGACGCAGTGGTCACACACACATCTATTACTGTGGAGACCTCAGTCTGTCATAATGAGACACAACACACACTACAGATCCTCTCACTCTACACCTGAGGTGTCTGACGCAGTGGTCACAGACACATCTATTACTGTGGAGACCTCAGTCTGTCATAATGAGACACAACACACACTACAGATCCTCTCACACTACACCTGAGGCGTCTGACGCAGTGGTCACACACACATCTATTACTGTGGAGACCTCAGTCTGTCATAATGAGACACAACACACACTACAGATCCTCTCACTCTACACCTGAGGTGTCTGACGCAGTGGTCACACACACATCTATTACTGTGGAGACCTCAGTCTGTCATAATGAGACACAACACACACTACAGATCCTCTCACACTACACCTGAGGTGTCTGACGCAGTGGTCACAGACACATCTATTACTGTGGAGACCTCAGTCTGTCATAATGAGACACAACACACACTACAGATCCTCTCACACTACAGAGCACAACAGCAAAAAGATCCTTACTGAACATCACACAGATGGACACAAAACAACACTGGACTGGACTGAATGCAGGGAAAGTTGGCATGTCTTGACTTTGCTGACCACTCTTCCTCTCACTCTATGTACAGAAATGCTGCAATAGGAGAGGATATTCACTGCTTCACTGTTAAGGCCAGACTACAGGTGCTGCCAACCAGAGACAATCTAGCATTATGGTCACCAGCCACACTGGATAATGCTTTCTAACTCTGATCACCTTGAATTAATTGCTCATATTGTGAATGGATATAATAAGTACAAGGGACTATATACAGCACGCCATGACCGTATCGTTGATCTCATTGCAAGTTCTGTTCAGGACATATTTCCAAAAAATATGCCTATGTATAAACATTCACGAGTAATCCCAGTCTGGTCCAACAGCTCTGAGGATGTGTTCTGAACATCCCTAACAGCCCTGATGTTGTGTTGGTGGATATAGACAGAAAGCAGGTGTTAGTCCTTGAAGTAGGTTGTGTTTATGATTTGTATATGGACATAGCCTTCTTGGAAAAAATGACTAAATGCCAACCTCTCCTTGCTAAGATCAGTGACCTGGGCTATGCATGTAAGTTTGCGGTATTGATATTTGGCAGCCTGGGACATGTGCACAAACTGACTGTTAGTGGATTAAGACTGGCAGGGCTACCAAAAGAACAGTCTAAACAGCTGGCCAAACCCTGCTCTATATCAGCTGTGATCGGCTGTCTTCTGTGTGGCGTAAGCGATGTTTTATGTACCCTTAATGTCAAAGCTGTGCTACCTCTGAGAATATTTGAATCCTTTCTGTAAGAAATTTGATTAAAACACTTGTTTTTAATTGTGATTAATCAGAAAAAGTTGTCGTCCTGTAACTTCATAACCACTTGCTTGATTAACGAAAATTAGGGTTCATTTTAAAGCTTAGAAGTGATGGCTTTACAGTGAATGTAATGAATATGATTAACTCTTAACAACTGCTTTTAAATGTGCTGTAAGTGACAAGACATGCTTATGTGGTCAGACATGCTTTCTTCTGCGATCCCGCTTTGCAGTAATGACGCAGCATCATGTGAAGATTCACCCGATGGGAACTGGCGTGGCCATCATCAGAGGGCCGTTTTCCACTGTTACCTGATTTGCCCATTTCACAGTGTGGGTGGGGTTTAGGGGTGGGGTCAGGGGAAGGGGCTCATTTTCAATGCCTGATTTATAAACACTCATCAGTTTGAAAACACACACACATTTAGAAACGCCCACTTTAGTTCTGCAGAGCTGGGGCGCGATTGGATTGGGCTGTTTGGTGTATTTCGGCTGTGGCGGTTAAAGGTCACTCACACTAGTCACTTCTGCTCTGTTGCTAGTCACCTAACATTACTAGGCTCCTCAAAAGCCATCTGTTATAATCGTGTTGCGCATTATAACCTATCACACGTGTTTCTGTTGAGTTTATGAATGCAATGTCTAATAATCAGATGTGTTCAGATTAGCCGGAGTTTTGTTCAGAGCGCTCTCTCACTCACTGTTCGAGATTCGCTAATTTAGGGACCGTCTCTAAAGTTAAATACAACATTGGTACGCACGGTTGTATAAAACGGACGGTACAGTGTTCATCTAGGTGTCGGGTATAATGCACACCTTTTGGATTTCTGATATTTAATAAAATACTGTCAAATCATATGAAAATATGGAGATTATTTATTTTACTGGGATACTGTTTGGGCTCATACACAAAATATGCTAGATTTAAACGTGTCATAGCTGATATAGGACACTGATGAGAATATTGCTTGAGAACATATTTATAGAGATAATATTATAGATTATATTCATTCACACTAAATGATTATTTATGCATTATGTGGTGCTATTGATGACGGCCAATAGAAGGAAGGAAATCCCACAGAATATAATCTTGCTTTGAAAAGGCCATAGAGCGGCTTGATTTATTTGTTGTTTGTTCATTTTCAAATATAAAACTTGATGAAATGTTTTCAGTGTGTGCATCTGTTCTTTTTGAACACTATCTCATTTGAACAAAACCGTGATAATATTGATAACCGTGATAATATTGATAACCGTGATAATATTGATAACCGAGATAATATTGATAACCGTGATAATATTGATAACCGTGATAATATTGATAACCGTGATAATATTGATAACCGTGATAATATTGATAATTTGGGTCACTATAACCGTGATGTTAAATTTCCATACCGTTTCATCCCTATTTTATGAGTGTCCTTCCATATATCATTTCTAATAGACATCATGTCAATCATCAATAATAACAAAATAATTCAATAAATTGCATCAGTTTTTCTGAGGTTTTCTCATCTGTGATGTACCAAGAACTTCCAAACATGATCATAATATATTTGTTTCCAAATGTGAAAGGTTTTTAATCAAATGAGACCATGCACTTGCATAGATTTAGTTCCCTATATCGAGGGAACTTCGCACTGCGTCGGAACGACGATTTGGGGATACTCCCTTAGCATGAACGCGTCTGAAGTATGAATGAAACTAGTCCAATCCTTATTGGTCCTACGTCATGACGTAGATGTGACGGCATACCCGGAAGCTATAAAGGGGAGCCCGGCGCATAGTAGCGTCAGTTATCGCTCTTCAGCATAACGCTCTGTGTGTGTTTGAACATTGTCTGTCTATTTATTGTTGTCTGTCCCATATAAATATATATATATTCAGTAAATAAGAGACCTTAGAACGAAGATAATATGTCTAGTTCTGAGTTTAAGAGGTGCGTGCATCCGTGTCCCCGCTACATCTCGGGAACGGACACGCACTCTCTTTGTGTACAGTGCCTGGGCGTTCAGCATGCTCAGGCGGCTCTCGAGGGAGCCGCCTGCAGCCACTGCGAGCTGCTGACGCTCAGGGTGCTGAGGTCTCGGTTGGCGGTCTTTGACGAGGCCGGCCAACCACGCGAGCCCCGTGGTTCTGGGCCTGCGTCCGCTGAGGCGGCGCGGCGTCGCAGATCATGGGGCTCGCAGCTGGACGTATCAGCGGAGATTGAGACTGCCGAGGCACTTTCTCAATCTTCCTCTGATAGTTCAGAGATTCTCCCACCTCGTGTGGAAGCCCGCGAAGCGGCTTCTTCCCCCGGGGTGGAGAATCAGATGTTGATTCTCTCCGGATCCGAGGATCCGGAAGATATCAACATCGAGGCGGGTGGGGCCGCATATATGTCACCACCGCACCCACCCGCCCAAGAGGAGCTTATCGAGGTACTGACTCGTGCCGTGGCCAAGTTAAATATCGATTGGCCACAAGAGAGGCAGGAAGTCCAGCCATCCAGCAGGCTGGACGACCGGTTTCTCTCGCGCCGGGCTCAGTCGCCTCGCCGGGGCTTGCCGTTCTTTCCGGACCTGCACAACGAGTTGTGTAGGTCCTGGAATAGACCATACTCCGCGCGCATATCCAACCCCCCAGTATTAGATTATGCTAATGTTATGGGTGCGCGCGAGGCAGGCTACGGGACGATGCCGCGGGTGGAAGATGCTCTCGCGAGCTATCTGTCACCCGAATCGGCATCGTCCCTAAAAGCCCCGGTACTGCCCACCAAGCCATGCAGGGACACATCAGCGTTGGTGGGCAGGGCATATATGGCGGCGGGTCGGGCTGGTAGCGCTCTGCACACCCTATCGATATTGCAGGCGTACCAGGCCGACCTATTAAAAGAGCTCGACGAGGGAGAAGGTCCCTCCCCGGAGGATGTATTAGAGCTTAGGAAGGCTGCTGATCTGTCTCTCCGCGTCACCAAGGAGACGGCCCGTGCCATCGGCCGCTCCATGGCCTCTATGGTGACAGTGGAGAGACATCTGTGGCTAAATCTGTCGGGGATGAAGGAGAAAGATAAGACTTTTCTCCTAGACTCCCCGATCTCGCCTTCTGGCCTGTTCGGCGACGCCGTTAATTCGGTCGTCGACAGGTTTCAGGAGGCGAGGAAACAGTCAGCAGCCTTCCGACAGTTTCTCCCTCGTCGGCCAAAACCAGCAAAGGCTGCCACTAGTGGGCAGCCGCAGCCGTCAGCCAGCTCCTCGCACCGTCAGGTGCAAAAAGAGAGCGTCGCTTCTAGAGCCCCTCCTCCGGGAGCTTGGCAACAGAGGCGGCGCTCTCACCAGCAGGCTTCCGTGCAGAAGGGCGATCTAAGGAACGTCCTTCTCGCTAAGAAGGCTGCTGGGAAGAAGTCCTAGCTGTGGTAGGGCTTCAGAGAGCGGTCCCCCTCGCGCGGGAACAACCGAGGTTGTCTCTCGCGCGACGCTCTCGAAGGGAAAACGATGTGGTAATCCCGCCGTCACAGACGCTTCGGGCCACATCGTTTTTCCTAGGGCACGTTTCGATCCAGTCGCCTCGAGTAAGACCTGCGACTGGGCGGGACGAGTGTCCAAATATCGAAAATCGTATTTCGTCCCCTGCCGGGCATCCGCTTCAGGGGACGGGAAACGAGACTCAAATAACACCCGAGACCAGCCTCGAGAGGCTGATTCCCTTAGTAGATTATCTCGGCGCATGGAAATGCCTTCCGAATATATCCACATGGGTCCTGCGTACTGTAGAAATAGGGTACAGACTGCAGTTCGATCACCCCCCGCCAAAGTTCAATGGGGTGACATGGACTGCAGTGGTGCCAGAGCGGGTTCGGGTAATGGAACAAGAAGTAAAATCCTTGCTGGCAAAGGGGGCCATAGAGTGGGTCCCGCCGTCAGAGAGGGAGGCCGGGTTCTACAGCCGGTACTTTATAGTTCCAAAAAAGGATGGAGGGCTTCGGCCGATTTTAGATCTGAGGTATCTGAACCGGTCTCTGAGGAGATTCAGGTTCAAGATGTTAACCATTCCCACGATCGTGAGTCAGATCCAGCCCAAGGACTGGTTCGTCACGATAGATTTAAAAGGCGCCTATTTTCATGTCTCCATCCTTCCATGCCACAGGAAGTTTCTGAGGTTCGCTTTCGGGGGCGAAGCGTACCAATATCGAGTGCTTCCCTTCGGTCTAGCTCTTTCCCCTCGCACGTTTACCAAATGTATGGATGCAGCTCTGGCTCCATTGAGACTTCAGGGCATCCGAATACTAAATTACATCGACGACTGGCTTATTCTGGCCCAGTCGTCCGAAATGGCAGTTCAACATCGAGATGTAGTTCTAGCACATATCCAACGCTTGGGGTTGAGGCTCAACACAAAAAAGAGCGTGTTGGCGCCAGCCCAGAAAACGACCTTTCTGGGGGTAGTATGGGATTCGGTTTCGATGCGGGCGCAACTCTCCCCCGCACGAATCAAGACCATTCTGGCGGTAGTCTCAAGAATAAAGCTAGGCCAGAGTATCACTGTGAAACACTTTCAGATAGTGTTAGGGCATCTAGCGGCAGCGTCCAACATTATTCCGTTCGGCCTGCTACATATGAGAGCTCTACAGTGGTGGCTGAAAACCAAGGGGTTTTCCCCCAGAGGGAACCCATTCCGTATGATCAGAGTCACGCGCAAATGCCTTCGGGCTCTAGGTATATGGAAGAAAGCTTGGTTTCTGTCCCAAGGGCCAGTCCTGGGAGCATCATGTTGCCGGAAAACCGTTTCAACAGATGCTTCCCTAACTGGTTGGGGCGCGGTCATGGAAGGCCGCTTTGCGAGGGGTCTATGGGAGGACCATCATTCGACCTGGCACATAAACTGCCTGGAAATGATGGCGGTTTACAGGGCTCTCAGGAGTTTCCTCCCAGAGCTTCGCGGGTACCACGTTCTAGTCCGTACAGACAATACGGCTGTCGTGGCATATCTGAACCACCAGGGGGGGTTGAGGTCGCGCCCGCTATGCAAACTGGCGCATCTCATTCTTCGCTGGTCACAAGACAGACTGTTATCCCTCAGGGCAATGTATATCCCGGGGATACAGAATCAGGGGGCAGATATACTATCGAGGCAAGGGCTGAGGCCCGGGGAATGGCGGCTCCACCCAGAGGTGGTGGAGGCGATTGTCAGGAGGTTCGGCCCAGTGGAAGTGGATCTGTTTGCGTCTCGAGAGACGTCCCACTTTCCACTGTGGTTCTCCCTCACGCACCCAGCCCCGCTGGGGTTGGACGCCATGGTACAGACGTGGCCGAGGCGGCGTCTGTATGCATTTCCCCCCGTCGCTCTGCTCCCAGGGGTCCTGGAGAGGGTTCGGCAACAGGGAGTCAGTCTCCTTCTGGTAGCTCCTTGTTGGCCGACTCGGGTATGGTTCTCGGACATAATAGCGCTGCTGGCGGATCACCCGTGGCAGGTCCCTCTGAGGAGGGACCTCCTATCACAGGCGGGGGGCACAATATTTCACCCCCGCCCCGAAATCTGGAACCTCTGGGTCTGGCCCCTGAGGGGGCCAGGTTCCGAGAGGAGGGCCTGCCGGCAGACGTTATAGAGACCTTACTTAGCTCTAGGGCCCCGTCTACTAGGAGATTGTACAGCCTCAAGTGGAATGTTTTCGTCACTTGGTGTAGAGAACGTGAGGTGGACCCAGTTAACTGCCCAGTGGCTTCAGTACTGGAGTTCCTCCAAGATCGTTTCTCTGCAGGGCTTACCCCGTCCACACTTAAGGTGTATGTGGCAGCTATTGGAGCTTTCCACGCTCCGTTAGGTGATGGGCCTTTGGGTAGGCATCAGTTGGTTGTACGCTTCCTTCGTGGGGCGCGTAGGTTAAGACCTGTAGTGCGTACCAGAGTTCCAACCTGGGATCTGGCAGTGGTTCTCGAAGGCCTGGCTGAGGCCCCCTTCGAACCACTGGAGACAGCAGAACCTAAGAATCTAACGCTTAAAGTGGCGTTCCTCCTAGCTATTACCTCTCTCAGGAGAGTGGGAGATCTTCAAGCTTTGGCCATCACGCCAACCTGCTTGGAGTTTGCCCCGGGAGGAGTAAAGGCCGTACTCCACCCTAGGCCAGGGTATGTGCCGAAGGTTCCATCCAGTACGGTCAGATCTTTGGTTCTTCAGGCTTTTCATCCTCCGCCCCATGTGACGGCGGAAGAAGGGAGATTATTCCTTTTGTGTCCAGTTCGGGCCCTAAGGATCTATCTGGAAAGGTCAGCTCAGTGGAGGAAATCAGATCAACTTTTAGTGTGTTTTGGCTCACCCAAGAAAGGGCTGCCTGCGTCAACCCCTACTATCAGTATTTGGATTGTGCAGGCAATAGCCTTGGCATATCAGGTGCGCAATCTGCCTTCACCTATTGCCTTGAGAGCCCACTCGACTAGAGGCATGGCTTCTTCGGTGGCCCTTCTGTCCGGAGTCCCTATGCAGGACATCTGTGAAGCGGCTGGCTGGGCTACTCAGCACACATTTATAAGGTTTTACAGCCTACACCTCCCTGCGACCCCCGGCGGCAGGGTACCCCAGTCCTGATTGTGCCTGGTCTCCAGCTCACAATAGGGCAGGCGTATCCTTGGTGTGGCCTAGTGGGTACTCGTTCCCCAAATCGTCGTTCCGACGCAGTGCGAAGTTCCCTCGATATAGGGAACGGCTCGGGTTATGTATATAACCCTTGTTCCCTGAGAGGGAACGAGCACTGCGTCTCGTCGCCACACCGCGTATCGCCTGAGAGCATTATGCTTCATCGCGATAATTGACGCTACTATGCGCCGGGCTCCCCTTTATAGCTTCCGGGTATGCCGTCACATCTACGTCATGACGTAGGACCAATAAGGATTGGACTAGTTTCATTCATACTTCAGACGCGTTCATGCTAAGGGAGTATCCCCAAATCGTCGTTCCGACGCAGTGCTCGTTCCCTCTCAGGGAACAAGGGTTATATACATAACCCGAGCCGTTATTAGCAATTACTTTTAAATATGCCACTTAGACGTGAAATCATTAAAACATGCCTTCAGGGTGTACGTGGTTCATTTTAATACACAAATGATATATTATTGTGTTACTGTGGATGCTGAACGAAAAACAAAAACTGACTCAAATAAATGAGAAAAAATGCATTATCCACTCACTGCATGAAAACCCTGGAATACGGGATTATCCGGGCATGGTAAACTCCTGTGTAATTTGAGGTTTACCGGACGTATGTGGGAAAAAGCGGATCAGAGTAACACGGAACAGTATATTTCAAGATACACCCAGAAACCTCACATATGCGGACATATACAGGCATCCGTGACATTTCACGGAAATATACAGCTGAAACACTGCTGGGTGCTAGGACTGGTGACTGTTAGGTGTGAAGAAGGCCTTTCAAATGTTAATGACACTGAGGTGCTGGCTGTTCTCAGAGGGAGGGGTGGCAGGGGAGGACTTCAGGATTGAGAATTATGACTCTTAATCAAAGTTTTTATAAAAACACTACAAAATAAACACCCCTAAGATATAGCCACAAAAACTTTAAATTAAGAAATTGAATGGAACAAATAAAGGAAAATTAACCAACCATTTTAGAACAACCCACATTTATTGTGAAGTTTTACAAAATGCAGTTAATAACAATAACATTTAATAAAAAGGAATGTACATTAATATGAAATAATGAAAACATGGCTTTAAAAACACACAAAAAAACCCAGATATGCTCAAAATAAAATTAAAGGAATAAAAAGAAGGTCGTTGGAAATCGCATTGGGCTAAATCTCAAACATTGTGCAAATGGGAATTATGGCTGATACCTTTTCTTTTGTTTGACTTAACTGCACAATGTATGTACTTAGTACACATCTCCCTGCAATACGTTCCACAGGTAGGAACGCTGCTGCACAATCAGTCTGTGTTCCACACCTCCACAGGGTTCCCAAAGAAACATCTGTCTGGATGAGGGTGCAACCACGAAACCTTTGCAACAACATGGCGTATAGGACGTGTGTTAGTTTTTAACACTGATTATAAGAAATCTCTTAATGACTCCAGCAAGCAGCTCTGCATTTGGGTCGAGGACTGGTTCGTCCAAGAATTTGTATTTCTCTCCACGCCTCTCTTTTTATAAAACCCAGGTCTTTTTTTACCAAGGTCTCTAATGACTGAGTTACTTTCTAGTAAGAATAGGTTAGTTTGGGGTACAGATATTCCTTGCCATTGAAGCTTATCATCTTTTTGGACAGACAGCATATTCAGTGAAGTTGTCGTACTGGTATTGCAACAAAATTTTAGTTGGCTGTAGGGTCAACAATGTTGGCAGATCAATATTATAGTTTATAGAATTAAATAAGACCTAATTAATTTATTTTATTTGTATATTTAGTTGAATAACGTTGATCATAAATTTAGTGTCCCCAACTGAGTAAGCCAAAGGCCACAGTGGCAAACCCATTGCTAATAGCTTTACAAGTAATAAAGCAGAGCTGTCTCTATTGTCATTATCTTCTTAAGGTTTGTCATCTTTAAAATCCAAATGTTCACTGTGCTGACCATCTGTAAAGACGTGTTGCTCTTCATGGTCACTGTCATCATCTGAAGACGTTTCACTGAGCTCCAAGGAAAGCCTTCTTCTTCTTCTTCTTCAAAAAAAAAAAAAAAAAAAAGACATTTGTTAGAGTTTTTTTTTTTTTTAGAAAAAATTAATAGAAGTGTAACAATACACATCTGTCTGTGTGCATCAATTTAAATGTAAGCAGCCTTGCCTTCAGATCTGCCGAATCTTGGTTCTCATGTAAATGCTTGGTTTCTTCAAATATGCAGAAATCAACTTGCTCTTGGTCTCCAATGACCTCTGTAACAATTAAAGAACAATACAACGATTTTAGCTACACACAAATTTACATAAGCTAAATACAAAGATTTAGTTTAAACAGTGAAACATCACAACACCAATTGATTAATGGCTGGAGCTATGCATTTGTCTAGCATTATCTTAAAGTTAGCAGCTTTTTACTAAAATCCCTTAGAATCACATATCATGCACTTTACAGTACAGTGTACAGGTCATGATGGGCCATAGAAATGTTAATGGACCATTCGTAATAGTTTATCCAAATAACTTTAGTTATTGTTATGAATGGCCCATCATGATTTAAATGTTCAGGAAATACAGCTATGACCAAATTTGTAATAAATAAAAGTTACAATGTATTAACAAGACTTATGCCTATACTGGAAAAAACAAGCAAATCACTATTGTGTCAACTCTAACCAAAGCAGATCATAAACATCAGTGTAATGTTGCACGACATCAGTAAATATATAAACCAACTGCTGATGATCACTATTTTATTTTACTTGTCATTTGGTTTTACATTAAAAAAAAATGTTCAGTAACTTACCAAAATGAATACCAGCATCATCCCAGTCCACAGGTCTCATTTCGTCTGGATGAAGTTCATCACATGCACTCACTTCCAGCTCTGTGTTGTGATTTGTCTCAGCTGTAATCGCTCCATTGTGAAAAAAAAAACTTATTTTTGTGAAGATAAAAATATGCATGTGAAACATTCTCGTTGCAGTGGTCGCAAAACCGCCGAGCTCTCTTTCTCGTATTATTATCAACAGGTGGTTGTCCTTCCATGTTGATAGATAATTATGTCCGGCATTATATTTTTTCACCAAATTAAAGATACACCTGCGACGCGTCATACCGAGGGCGTGGTTTGAGTGGGGATTAGCAAGCAAACAACACGCGCCAAAGAGGGGGCGGTTTGAGGTTTGAAATCAACCACTCACAATACAGGTGGGGACGGAGGCGCACCCAATAGTAGTGTATTGTTACAAGCGCGCGAAAGTTGAAACCTCCGCATTGTTTCTGGAAGGACAGAGAACGGATAGTTGTTTTTTTTGTGGTGTTTGGTTGAGATTTGGAATCGATCATTTTCGACAGATTTAATATGGAGAGTAAAAGGAACCTTAGTTTTTCTACTCCACTGAACAGAGGAGGACAAGCAGCCTCAAGCCCAGTTACTGTGAATGCCTTGATGAAGCAGCTGATCTCCGGCCAGAGTGCTATATCTCGTCAGTTTACTACTTTAATATCTGCACAACATGAACGGGCTGATCTTCTCCAAGAGGCTCTCCAGCGACTTTATTCTCTCGAGCAAAAGTATAAGCAGCACGGACTAACTTACAGGAAGAGCCTAACAGCACTGTGAAAAGATTTAAAAGGGCACGTAACGTGAGGTAAGTTCAGTTATTGTTATATAATGTGCCTGTAAACCAAAGTTGGCTTACAATTAACGTTAGCCTGATAACGTTATGTGTTTTGTCTCCAGCGATTACTTTGATGGCCATCTTATTCAAACTTGAAAATATTGTGGTTCTTGCTGATTGTGAATCCGTTTAAACGCATTTTAATTTCAAACTTTACAGGAATCTGGAAGGTGCCTTTGTGTGAAACCCAATTCAGAGAACTGCCCACACAAATACGATCCACAAACTGGGTAAGACTGCTTATTGTATACTGTAAATGTTAGGTTAACCTACTACTAACGTCATATGGATTTGAAATGCCAAAACCGAATTTCATTAATTATAACTGCAACTTTTCCCCCCAGAATAGTCATCACACAACCTCGCTTTGACCATTTTCCTTTGAAGAATTAAGGACAACTTTTACAGATGTTGACCCTGAATGTGTAAAAGGTAATCTTAAAGATTGTATTATTTTTTAAAGTAATTTTATATTAATATTTACCATGTGTGCTTTGTTTTGCTTACTTTTATTGGTATTACAATAATTAATGATTTATTCAGCAGGTTGCAAGACATATTGAGACATCACGGAGGAAGTAGTCTTTGGCTCAGCCTGAAAACGCCCAAAAAAAGACACACTATGAAGAACATGGCAAAGAACCGTCAAAGTGAAGGGTAAGTTAAGAAACTTGCTAAGCATTTATTTTCTCTTTAGGAGATATGATTTTGTCAATATTGTAATTAAACTTATACATTAAACCCAATACTTTGATCAAATCTGAGTGTGACATAACCATACTCTTTAGTGAATAATGCAAATTGCATGTAAACTGGAGTGAAGAGTTCTGCTCCTGTCATGTGAGCACCTTCCTGCGATTAAGACCGTACTCTTAGAATACATAGTTGCATTATTGTTGCACATGTAAACACAGTCTGTGTTTTAGTGGTTAAATTACTGTCATGTTTTGCAGTTGCTGGAGACCAGGTCCAGGTTGTACAAGCTAACGCAGAAAGAGACCTGTGAGAGACCGCAACAATAGAGCAGATGTCTGATAAAGATGATGCTGTTGTTGATGGAAGGCCAGTGTGGATGGTGAGGTCTCCACCAAACAGAACTACGGTTGTCTGCGCTCTGCCAAGTGCCACGAACCAGACTAGAGGCTGACCCATGCTACACGTCACATCATCAGTGCATCATTATAATGTATTTTTACAATGCTCTTTGGAAATGTTTCCACTTATATATATTGTTTACTTAGAACATATATTATATGCATTTTTTTTTCTCTTATTTCTTTACATCGCTGTCCTTTAAATAGAATTTGCTCACTTTTTTCCCCCCATTCATTTTATAATATGTTTACAATGCTCTTTGGGAGTTTTTTTTTCACTTATTTTTATTGTTTACTTAGAACATCTATGTATATTATATAACCTTTTTTTATAACATTCTGGTTCTAATTTTATGTTTAAATTTTTGCATTGTCTCATTTTATAATGTTACATTTTAGATACACTGTGTATTTATTTCTTTATATCGCCAACTTTTAATATGTTGTGTTAATTTTATTTTTCATGCCTTTTTTACCCTTTCATTTTAACTTATGTTTATTTTATATAGTTATATTTATATTGTTTATTTGTTCCTTTTAAATGCCTTTATTTTTGTATTTTTTGTTCTTTACATTTTCATCCCTTTTAAATACATTTTGTTCACTTGTTTTTGTTTATCCATTCTATTCTTTTGCTTGTTTAAAATGCTCTTGATAATGTTTTATGTACCTTAATAAATATTCCATATTTTCCTAAATTGTTTTTTGTGTGTATTTTTCCTTTGGGGGGAGAGGGGGGTGGGGTTTATGGTGTATGAGCAGTATCTGCATAGCTGACCTATAACCAATCAAATCACTAAGCTATAAGGCCTTGGGTGGGCTAAGTTTTAAAAGTAACCAATAAAATCACTTTACTGGGTTTTCAATGTGCCCTGTCCTCCAATAGCAGTTTGGGTTTTGGGAGTGGTTTTAAAAGAACAACCAATCCAGTTTGAGTTAAAGGGCCAATAAGGGGATGGGAGGCAAAGCTGCTCAGAGGTGTGAAAATGTCTCCTGAAAAAACCTGATGGGATTAATTGCCATGGCAACAAATGGCTGTAGCATGGAAGTATACGGCCACAACATACATCCGATTTGGTATCATTCCGGATGTATACGGATATATACAGATCCATGGAATTTGACCTATCCGGCCAGTATACTCCCGGATTCTTCCGAATTTCAGCAGTGTATACAGGAGTATACGGGTCCGGATACACCTTTTTTCATGCAGTGACTATTATACCAATAATATTAAGAGTAATGTGGCGTTTTACAGCATTAAACACAATACTCACGTGAGTGTGTTGAGTCGACAGTGTTTATCCTGCAGTAGATCAGAGATCTGATTCACTCGTGTGTCTCCTAGTTCATGATCTCTCAGATCCAGTTCTCTCAGGAGTAACGGGTTTATACCCACAATTCCTCTCACATACTCACAGGCTTCATCTGCAGCAGGACTCACAAACCTGCAGAAGGGAAAATTAAGCTAGAATCAATTTAATTAAACACGGTGTGATGAAAACAGCATTTGATTCTAATGGGAAACACTGTGGAATTGTTATCTTGAATTGGCTTCTATGCAACACATTTTATTAGTGAAATAATATTTCTATAAACAATTAACCTGCACATAATTTCTGTTGTATTATTTAATCCCGTCTCACCTCAGTGTCTTCAGTTGACAGTGTGGATCCTTCAGTAAATCAGTGAGCTGCTTCACTCCTGATTCTCCAGGATCATTTCCTGTGAGATCCAGCTCTATCAGGTGTGAAGAGTTTGATCTCAGAGCTGAAGCCAGAGCTTTATAACCTTCTTCTGTGATACTGCAGTCTGAGAGTCTAAAAGAAGAAAAAATATAATACACAATATCAACTATTATTTACATTATGACTGATGAAGTCAACTGAATCTGTGTCTGTAAATGTTGAACCAAATGAGCCATACAATCAGCAGACAAGCGAACATCATTCCTCTGAAAGCTCCTGTAGTGTGTCAGCTGGCGTGTGTATCGCAGGATCGCCAGTGAAAAGACCTATATTGTTTGTAGCCCTTTTGTTTTCACATACAAGATTTATACAAATATTATATACATTTGTATACAACAGTTGTTTCTGGTTCTGGAATCTGATTGGCTGAGAGACTTTTCCAGCTGTGTGATATCCACCCAGTATCGGCACTGGAACCGTTTCCCCATTAGTGTCAGTCCGCTTGAGTGACTGTCATGGCGGTCGAGCGATTTGCCACTGTTTTAAGGAAACCACTGTTGTTGTGTCACGAAATGTAGTTTTAACAGTTTTTTAGGCACTGCCTTATTCAGTTTAAGGTCATACACAGACTACATTATTCAAAACAGAAACTGCACAGGATTTTCTCACCTCTTTGTGACAAATGTAATTCAGTAGATGCAGATTTGTTCATATTTTCATAGTTTCGTAGTTTCATTTTTTGCTCAAGAATATAGAGTTACTGGAATGAAATTGTTGATGTGCTTTCAGTGATGTTCAGGTAAATGCAGCCTGACCCAGCATTGATCATTCCTGGACTTTCTGAACATGTCATTTAAACAATATTTAAACAATAAATATTATTTTATATAACTAATATGCCATATTTGGTATTGAGAAAAGGTCTGTAATGTTGACTTCAGTGACAGTTACTTTATGAGTCTTTATGAGTGACTGGTTGTAAATAAGGAAGTTGTTTAGCGCTCTCTTTGGAAATCTTTTAAAGGACAAAGATATCGCTTTTCTCAGTGGACATTCAAACTGATTTCTTTAATAATAGATATTATGGACATTGAGCTGAATAATGAATGCTATATCAGGTGCAGGTAATACACTCGTTTAGTCAACCTCTCACTCATAATACCTTAATACTCTACACCAGGGGTCTCATATGGGATCAGATTCCCGCCAATTGAATTGCGGTCACGCATTAAAAAAAAAAAAAAGTGTGAATCAAAATTTTAAAAACACGTGAAAATATAATGCACAAAACTGAAAAATCAATGCAAAGTTAATCCAAATGGTGCAGTTTGAGTTTTATGTAAATCAGGGGCGGGTCTAAGCATCACCATTGGTCCACTAGTTCTAGATTGACAGCTCATCCAGTAGCCAATCAATGGAAGAGGGAAGCTGACGTCACCAAGAGACTCACGCCTCAGTTCAGCCAGCCGCTGTTGACTTGAGCTACGAGTATAACGCGCTCTCTATCACTGTATCGGCAAGGAAATACATTATTACCCTCATTCACTGCTATAAGAGGAGAAGATTTGGCTAAACTTGTTAAATCATCAAAATCTAGAGGCATACAGAGTATACAGCTTCATTATTTAAGTAAAAGAACAGATACCCTTAAGTCAAAGTACAGATCTCTCAAAATTGTACTTGGCTGTCAAAATCAACAACGACCCTATACCAACTAGGCTTTTAAAAGAGATGCTTCCAGAGGTCATAGATCCCCTAATATTATTAATTCATCCTTGACATTAGGATATGTACCGAAAACTTTTAAGTTGGCTATAATTAAACCACTTATTTAAAAAAATGCAACTTGATCCTAATGAATTAGTCAATTACAGACCAATCTCAAATCTACCGTTTCTGTCAAAAATACTAGAAAAGGCTGTGTCTTCACAATTATGTTGATTTTTTTGAAAGAAATGGTATCTGTGAGGATTTCCAGTCAGGATTTAGACCGTATCATAGTACTGAGACTGCTCTAATTAGAGTTACAAATGATTTACTCTTATCATCTGATCGTGGTTGTATCTCCCTATAGCCCCTTTCACACTGCACGTCGGACCCGCAATATTCCGGGAACACCTTCTGTGTGAAAGCAACCACGTCCCGGGATTGATTACCGAATTGAAAGCCGAAACTAATGCCGCAACGTGTACGTAGTTATCGTGCGACTCCTAGAGCTTGTTTTTTCAATAACACAACCCTGCAGTGCCAGAAGAGCTCGTCGGTGTTTTAAACACAGAGAGTGTTCATATACAAAAGAAACTAAAATTAAACAAGCAGAAATGAGCGCAAACTGGACACAAGTCGAGACCACGGAGCTCCTTACTATCCTCGCTGAAGCGGAGATCGCTCGCCGTTATACGTCACATCCGGATGTCACGTGTCAACTTGATCCATGACCGTTACGGGTTGTGTGTGAAAGCGCACATATTACGGTATTTCGCTGGCAGTGTGAATGGACCAAATCTAGCGGCCCGGGAACAAATGCCGGGTCGCATTATCCGTGTGTTTGCCGGAATCGCAGTGTGAAAGGGGCTTATTAGTGTTACTCGATCTTAGCACTGCTTTCGATACTATCAACCACAGCATTCTTTTAAAAAGACTGAAATTATGATGGCATTAGTGGAAATGCATTCAATACACTGATTCATAACCGTTTTAATCTTTATTTGATGTTTGAAAACAAACCCGGAAGAGAAGACAATGCTGAATAAAGTCGTAGTTTTTGTTATTTTTGGACCCAAATGTATTTTGGATGCTTCAAGAGACTCGAATTAACCCACTGATGTCTCATATGGACTACTTTGAGGATGTTTTTATTTAGATATATTTTGCTATATCTCGATATACGATATATATCTCGATATCTTTACAGGAAAAATAACCCCCTAAAAACTACAGCAAAAACAAATATGCCAAATACCACAAAAACTTTTTTTTTTTAAATTGAAGTAGAAAGAGGTAGTCAAGTGCTTTTGCGACATTTAACAAAAAAAAAAACTCACTGATACATAAATAATAATAATTTAACTGTAAAAGAAAATAAATAATATTGCCTTCTTTTCATTTATTTCATGCTTTCAAAAGATGAATCAAAGACTCCCTTTTTTACAGTTAAAGTAAACAGTAAGCATTTAGCAGAAAGATGGGGGCATGACTGAGATATAAATAAACTGATTTTGTCATAACACCATTTCCTGTTAAATTTGTATCAAAATTCAAACAGTGATGTTTGTCATGAGTTTGACAAAATTCAAACTCATCATGCGGATCATGTAGGCTACACATGAGCTGAGTTTCACTTCTTTTCCAGTTACAGAACGAAATATGAATGTCAGAAGGTAGGCTATATGATAATATGATACAGTACAACTTACAGAAGAGCACCGCGTGTCTCAGGACACCCGGGATGTGGCGTTTTTCCCTCTTGGTTAAAACGTGAATAGACCTATTCATCATAATCCCGTGATAAAGCTGACAAAATAATAATAGTAATGATATTGCAATACTTTTTAAATGTTTTCAAATGATATGCGACCATTTTGACATTTTAACCGAAAACTATGCGATCAGTTAGACACAGATCATAAACTGGCATGATTGCGACCGCGTCTCGTACCAGTAGTGTCAATCACCTGACTGTGGGTGAAACTTGCGCTTTGAACTATGATGAACATTAATATTTCTTTATGAATTTTAGCAAGCAGTTGTGTTAGAAGGAAAACATGGTCTCTAAACTGAGTCCTGAACAACGTGCGCGCTTGTCAACATGATAACTAATCCTCACCTGGTTGTGGAAGCAGCCGTGTTCAATGAGACAACACGCGAGGGGAGGGGGAACAAAAGCAAGAGGCGGGAGGCGCGCGAGGCTCCGCGAGCACAACACAGAGAAGGCAAACAAGCAAAGTGGCGGAATCAGAATTAAATATAAACAATATATCGATATATACGATATGTCCAAATCCATATCGAGCTGAAAAAATATCTTGATATATTTTAAATATCGAGATATCGCCCACCCCTATTTTTATTCCCTTTCTGGACATGGACAGTATAGTGTGCATACACTTGCATACGCTCTCGGACTAAATATAAAATATCTTAAACTGTGTTTGAAGATGAACGGAGGTCTTACGGGTGTGGAGCGACATTAGGGGGAGGAGCTAAAGGGTTAGTTCAACCAAAAATGAAAATTATTTCATTAATTACTCACCCTCATGTCGTTGGACACCCATCAGACCTTCGTTCATCTTTGGAACACAAATGAAGATATTTTTGTTTAAAGCTGAGAAAGGCCTCCATTGTCATTCAGTACATTTCCACTGACCCACTCACAAAACCCTAAACATGTTGTTATAAAGTCCATCACACAACAGTGGCTGTACAATAATTTCATGAAGTGACGCAAATAGTTTTTTTGTGCAAAAAAAAATCAAAATAATGAGTTTATCCGCAAGGTTATTGTCTTCCGTGTAGTCTTCCGAATAATTGTTTATTCGACACATCATCCTAAATAAACCCGTCTCCCGCGCGATGACTCTGATCCTTCAAATGTTCATATTTTTGTGTAATCAACGCGTCATCCTCAATAAAGGCGTCTCTTGCGTGATACCACTAACTTTGGAATATTCTGATCTAATATGATTTCTGACCTGTAAGGTTGGCAGAATAATAATCATACACTGTGTGTTAATAGGCCAGAGGAGAACCTGCACCTCGACAGTCTGGTTTCTCCAAGGTTTATTTATCTCCATCATGCCCTGATGGAGTTTTGGTTCCTTGCCACTGCCGCCTTTGGCTTGGCTTGCTCAGTTGGGGACACTAAAATTTCAACTAAAGTTTTCAACTAAATATCCAAATGAATTTAATTACTAAATTAACTGTATCAACTTTATTACTGATCTGCCCACATTGATAAATTGAATAAATTAAATATGATAAATTGAAATGAGCTGATGACATCACCGTTTTCTCCAGAATGACAGCAGAATAAAATTGTTGCAATATTTTCCTGTTTAACACTGTAAAGATGTTTTAAAACAATCGTCATTGTAAAAGCGCTATATAAATAAAGTTGACTTGACTAAAATACGAGTAAAAGTAAAAATCTGGGTAGAGCGACATGTATCACCTCAGGTGTACATGTATCAACACTCACTTTTATCTTATATTCCTTTGAATGAATAGGACCATAGGCTGAATCAGTAACAATAAAATGGTTATTAAAAACATTGACAATATTTTCTTTCCCTTTATAATGATTTCCTTAACTTTTAAATAGTCAGGTAAACCAGAAGTGGAAACCACATATAAATCACTATCATGAATATCTTGTAAAAAGGCCTGTTCATTTGAGGTGAAGCATCGATTGACTGGTCGACAACTACTCTGTAAGTGTTTGTAACTTTTCTCATTTGATTGTTTGTTCATTTGTTGTTAGATAAGTGTGTCTGTGTACTGCATTGGTGTGTATTAGTAGTTTTTGGTGTATTCTCGTGGTGTGTGTGGAGGAGTTAGCCTTTGTTTGGTCATTGCCACGTGTGTAAACGCGTTTGTTGGGGGCATTCCCAGCTGCTTTCAATGACTATCCTCAGGTGGGTATAAATAGAGTGATAGTCCGCGGCAGCCCTCGTGTGAAGCCTGACGAATGTGAGGCCCGACGAGTGTGAAGCCTGACGAATGTGAAGCCCGACGAGTGTGAAGCCCGACGAGTGTGAAGCCTGACGAATGTGAAGCCTGACGAGTGTGAAGCCTGACGAGTGTGAGGCCTGACGAGTGTGAAGCCTGACGAGTGTGAAGCCTGACGAGTGTGAGGCCTGACGAGTGTGAAGCCTGACGAGTGTAAAGACTTTCAATTCTTCCCTGTGCAACTCCTCCCGAGCAAGGACCCCGACAAGGCACTTGAGTATCATTTTCCTTTTCATTATTTGTGTTTAGTTTTCTTATTTCTGTCTGGCCTTTTCTCTGATCTGTATTCACCATGTGCTTTCAAATCTCTACTATTACTACTAGCACTCGCAAATCACGCTCTGTACGCACGAGACGCCGCAATCCTAATAATTTGCGCAGTCTGCGTAAATCCTCTGCTACTTTACTCTCTATTCCAATTGGTCTCTGGAATTGCCAGTCTGCTGTAAACAAAGCAGACTTTATTTCATCTATTGGGACTCATTCTCAGCTCAGCCTCATGGCCCTAACTGAGACCTGGATCAAACCAGAGGACACTGCCACTCCTGCAGCCCTCTCAACCAATTTAACTTTTTCACACACTCCTCTGCCTATTGGGAGGGGTGGGGGTACTGGTTTGCTTATCTCAAATGATTGGAAATTTCATCCCTTATCATCTCTATCGGCCAGTTCATTTGAAGCACACTCAATCACTATTACTCACCATGTTAAAATCCATGTTGTAGTGGTCTATCGTCCTCCAGGTCACCTCGGTAACTTTGTGGAGGAGTTGGATGTGTTACTTTCTAGCTTCCCTGAGGATGGCACTCCTCTGATTCTGCTTGGTGACTTCAACATCCATCTTGATAAACACCTAGCCACAGACTTCACCAGTCTACTGACTTCATTTGACCTTAAGTTAGTATCTACTACGGCTACTCACAAATCAGGTAACTAATTAGAACTCATCTACACACCCAACTGCTCCACGGACAACACTTTAGTTACTCCATTACACACATCAGACCACTTTCTCATCACTCTTAACCTCATACTGACTCCTGATACAACACGTACTCCTACACAGATTACCTTTCGGCGTAATCTACGCTCACTCTCTCCCTCTCGCCTATCCACTATGGTTTCATCTTCACTCCCTCCACCTGCTCAGTTCTCAGCACTGGACACTAACAGTGCTACTGACACTCTTTGCTCCACTCTAACATCCTCCTTAGACAGTTTTTGCCCCCTTTCATCCAGACCAGCCCGCCCCACCCCATCTGCCCCCTGGCTGTCTGATGTTCTCCGTGAACATCGCTCTGGACTCAGGGCGGCAGAGAGGAAATGGCAGAAATCTAAAAACTATACTGACCTTACCTTGTATCAGTCTCTTCTCTCTTCTTTCTCTACAAATGCCTCCACTGCTAAAACAACATACTACCACAACAAAATCAACAATTGCCCTGACTCTCACACACTCTTTAAAACATTCTCCTCTTTTCTTTGTCCTCCTCCTCCACCTCCTTCATCAACTCTTACAGCTGATGACTTTGCATCATTTTTCACAATTAAAACCTCTCTCATCAGCAACCAGTTCTCCTCACCACAAACTGACACACACACACACACACACACACACACACATCTCAACAACAAACACGAACACGCTTCCATCCTTCTCTCCGCTCTCCGAGGCTGATATTTCTAAACTCATCCTTTCCAATCACCCTACTACCTGTCCACTTGATCCTATACCCACTTACCTCCTTCAGGCCATTTCTTCTTCAATCACTCCTGCACTCACTCACATTGTCAACACTTCTCTTCACACAGGAACCTTTCCCACAGCATTTAAGCAGGTTTGGGTAACCCCACTGCTTAAGAAACCCTCTCTGAATCCAGCACTTTTAGAAAACTACATCCTTTCTGCCTTTCATTGCAAAGACACGAGCGAGTTGTTCAATCAACTCTCTATGTTTCTTGAACAGAACAACCTCCTGGACAACAACCAATCCGTCTTTAAAAGCGGCCACTCGACTGAGACTTTACTCTAGACCTTACTCTCGGTAACTGAGGCACTGAGACTGGCAAAAGCAGCTTCCAAATCCTCACTGCTCATCCTGCTGGATCTGTCTGCTGCTTTTGACACAGTTAACCACCAGATCCTCCTGTCAACACTTTAGAAGATGGGTATCTCAGGAACTGCTCTCCAGTGGTTCAGGTCTTACCTCTCTGGTAGGTCCTACAGGGTGTCATGGAGAGGTGAAGTGTCTAAGTCATATCATCTAGCTACTGGGTTTCCCCAGGGCTCAGTGCTTGGACCACTTCTCTTCTCCATCTACATGTCATCATTAGGTTCTGTCATTCAGAAACACGGCTTCTCCTATCACTGCTATGCTGATGACACTCAACTCTACCTCTCATTTCAACCAGATGATCCTACAGTCTGTGTTCGTATCGCTGCCTGTCTGACAGACATTTCTGAAGGGATGAAGGAGCATCACCTTAAACTCAATCTTGCAAAGACAGAATTACTTGTTGTCTCAACCAACCCAGCACTTCATCAAAATTTCTCCATTCAGCTTGGTTCATCAACCATAACTCCATCCAGGACAGCCAGGAACCTTGTTGTAGGAGTTGTGATTGATGACCAGTTAAACTTCACTGACCACATTACTGCAACAGCCCGGTCCTGCAGATTTGCCTTATACAACATTAGAAAGATTAGACCCTTCCTATCAGAACAGGATGTACAACTCCTAGTTCTAGCTCTTGTTCTCTCCAGACTGGACTATTGTAATGCTCTTCTGGCTGGGCTTCCAGCATGCACTCTCAAACCCTTGCAATTAATCCAGAATGCAGCGGTGAGAGTTGTCTTTAACGAGCCGAAGAGAGCGCAATTTACGCCTCTCTTCATCAGACTGCACTGGTTGCCAATGGCTGCTCGCATCAAATTCAAGGCACTAGTTATCGCCTACAAAACAACCACTGGCTCTGCACCAATGTACCTAAACTCACTTGTTCAGAATTACACACCCTCCAGAAGCTTGCATTCTGTGAGTGAATGGCGCCTCGTGGTTCCATCCCAAAGGGGCATGAAATATCTCTCACAGATCTTTTCCTGGACCGTTCCCACCTGGTGGAATGACCTGCCGATCTCAATTTGTGCAGCCAAGTCTGTAGCCATTTTTAAAAAACATTTTTAGACACATCTTTTCCAATTGCACCTGACCAATAAAGAATAGCACTTCTTTCGGTTTTCTGTTTGTTTGTCTAAAATAAAATGTAAAAGTTTGTGTCCTGTGCTCGATTAACTGAGAATTCTTACAGCTCTTGCAGGTTGTTGCCCTCGTTTGTTTCGTTGCTTCTATTGCTCTCTCTTTTTTTTAAGTCGCTTTGGATAAAAGCCTCTGCTAAATGATTAAAATGTAAATTTAAATATTTAAACTGATGTCTCAAAATAATATGTGCTTTACTTTACAAACATTTCTTACACATAATATAGCACAATGGTCACTTACACCATTACAGAAAACTCCAGATAGATAATCTATGACGGCCATTGGTTAGTGACATCAATTAATGAGGATTTGTTTGGATCTTTTTGATTTAACCGTGTTGGAGAATTTATCAGTTGCTCCAAACAAAGAATCACAGATATAAGATCCCCCCACGTAAGATCAGCTCTGATTTAGTCCAGTTATGGAGAAGATCAGTAAGTGAAGTGTTAGCTTCACTTGATGCAGACGGTGGACGATAACATCCAATGATGATGTCGGGGCCATTTAAAAAATTAGTTTAATTGTCAACAATTCAAAGAAAGAAAGAACGCTAACTCCACCACCTTTTTTTGGGCAATCTGATCTAAAGAGATTATACCCCTTTATGTGTATCATGGAGTTTGTAATGATTAAATCATGTTTTTTTCAAAGACTAACGTAACATCCACATCAGAATCAGAGCAATGATCAAACACAGATGAAGTCCATCAACACCCTCAAAGCTTCACAGTCCTATATCTCGTCTTGGGTCGAAATTTCATTCAATAACAGCCATTTTGATTTAAATGCTGTTTATTGCTGATGATCGCGTTAATTTTCATATGCATCTGCCTATATAAGATCGCTCGTTTCTGCTTCTTCTTTTCTTGTGTTTTGATCAGGAGATTGTGTATTCATTCAGGAGATAGGTAATAGCGCCCCCTGCCGTGTAACAGTGAAAACATGGAAAGCCAGAAAATATTATCAATGGCAGGGAAACATTTTCTCCTTTATATAGTCTATGGTTCTCTCATAAAAGACGAGATAACAAAAGACAGAAAATAAATCACTCAGTCCTCTTGACTGAAAAACTTTAATAATTGTTAATCTATATTTATACAGTGAAGACTATGCAGTGATATTTTATATTTGATTACTGTTGATGTAGCCTTACTGAAAATCTAGTTTAGACCCATGAAAAACCTGAAAAGAACTGTTTTTCATTTGTATGTTTTGTATTTATTTGTGCTGCTGCTCATAATTGCATTATTTGATCATTTTATTATAGACTGTATATACAATATTTAAAAATAAAATGTATAAAATGTTAGGCTTTTTGGAGTCAACCTTATTTATTTAGGTTATATGGATCAAAAAACAAACACTAGGCCTATTTTATTTTATTTATTACTTTTTTGTGGTGGAACCAGCAAAAAAATTTTACCACTGGCCCAACCGGGCCAGAAAAAAATCCTTAATATTGAGCCCTGCGAGTACAAACATTTACTCTATCATACAGACGTGAGAAGGCTGTTGAAGGGCAGGGTGGTCAGCCCAGTGTACGAATTGAAAGATGAAATACATGCTTTTCTGACTGAGAAACTGTCACCTCTCATAAGCTCATTCAGTGATGAGAAATGTTAATCAACCCTGTCTTATCTTGGTGAAATATTTTCTGTTCTAAAATAACTGAATCTAGAACTACAAGAACGGGAGGACAACTTTTTTAGACATTGCAAACAAATTCAAGCTTTCCACAGATCACTCAAACTCAGGCAGCTGTGACTCAAAACCTCAAGCTGCTATATGTTCCCAACAATGATGAAACACATTGAAGCAAATGTGTCCAAGAAATCAGTCGCTGGCCCGACGCGTCTCATTCAGTCACATCTGGATGCACTGATGGGAAATTTCTCTGACTATATTCCCCAAGAGAAACTCAATGAATTAAAAGACAAGCAGTGGGAGAAAAATCCCTTTGACTTTGAAACTCCAGATTCAATTGCTGAACTGAATTGAACTCCTCCTGAAGAATCAGAAATGCTGCAAGTGACCTGTGACAACTTTGCATCATAAAACAGAAAAATTGTAATGAGTATCCCATGCTAAGGAAAGCAAGCATTTCATTGCTACTAGCCTTTACAACTACAGAGACGAAACAACCAAACCAGCTGGATGCTTCTGGACACGCGTGTTGCCCTCTCGTCTGCGAACCGGCCTTGGACCAGATTGTGCAGAATAAGCAGGCCCACCCTTCTCATTAACCCCTTTGCAGTAAGGTCTCGCCGACAGCCCCAGATTACTGAAAAACTTGGTATAATTATAAAGATTAAAGCCTCCAGCTTCGTTATCTGACCAATGTTTATGATAAAATGAGGTTGCAGTGACATTATTTCTTAATTTATGTCAGGAGTGCAAAGTAATCAATCCATTATGAACGATATTTTGAAAAGAATATCAACAAGAATCAAAAGCCAGTCACATCATCTGGTTTTATTAGTGGTCACATACATGCACTAAACAGCATCCATTCGGGCTCTAAGTCAACACTTGCGCCTATTTGGACAAATATAGATTTATCAACACGTTTGCAAAATATTCTGCCATACAAAATAACATTTCTATTAATTTCTCACTGAATTATGCTGATCTGAAGAGCTGAATGACATTCAGAGCGATCTCTGGCCATTTCTCAATACCAAGTAGGCAAACTTCTGACTTGTGTCCTTGGTAGTTCAGACTTGTCGAGTTGGACTCGGGAGAACGAACTCCAGAGGACGAGAGGAATCGTCAGCAGTCCCTGGTCAAGTACCGTTCCAATTCAAAGTTCACTTCTAGCTTTTTTACCAGGAGTGGGCGGGACCAGGATTTGTAATATTATTAGGGGTTCAAGCCTGAAGGGCTGAAACCCTATTGTTATTGTTAATTTTCCCATGATGCATCATTCTCCATCTAAAACTGATCGGGCAGACCAAACCGTAAGTCGCAGAGACTTGAAACTTTCAGGGCTGGTGGTACTTACACCGACTACCTACGCCACCGAGGCACGCCCCGATCGGCCTGACGGGGGCGCTACAGCGAGCAAAAGTACGAAACGGCTCATAACTCCTTAACCGTTAGGCGTGGGCTCAAGTGTCTTATATCGTTGGAATCCTTGGCTCGGGACGGACAAAACGTATGCCTCGGATTGCCTCGTCACCCTGGGAAAAATTTCGGGAATTTTGGCATTTTCCAAAAACCTACTTTTGCGAACTAGTCCTAGGTTTTTGGCCCGACCGGAACCAAACCAGCGCAGCCAGATTCTCTGGAGTCTGAATGTCAATAATTATTAAAAAAAAGTGCAAATTTGGGTTCACCGTCCCTAAGGGCCGCCAAAACATTTGAGGTGGGAGGGGCCCCTTTTACTCAATTGGCTATTACTCGTCAACGGAACGAGATATTTTCACCAAACTCAGCACGCCTATGTAAGAGCTCACTCTGTGGCTGCGTGAAAAAGGACACGGCGGACCGCCACTCGGTGGCGCTATAGCAACTAAAAAGCTGTCAAAATGATGCATTTCTATGGAAAATCCCATTCAATGGCTGAAAGCGGCCCTCTTCCTGCCTGATTTGCATACAGCGTCACCAAATCAAGCGTGCGCATGCGTCACGTGATGCTAAAGAAGCTGGCAGACTTTAGTGGTGCTTCAACTCTTATAAAGGGGAAAAATGCTCCATATTATTCTGTGCAAAACGACCTTTAAATGACCGAAAAAGGGTTTGCTCTGCGCAAAACTTCACCAAATCGGCTGAGGACGTGCGCCATATTATCCCAAAGAAGCGTGCAAACTTTTACGGAGATCGGGCCATCGCTAGAGGTTTTACAGTTTTAAAGGTTAAAAAAAGCACCACATTCGCATGATAAATGAGCTGAAAATATGAAAATCGACATTTCCCCCCCCCCCCCCCCCGATGGGCATGTCAAAACGCTTGATAAAGTTTTTGTAACCAGCAGCCCGAAAATCAAGTTCTCAGACCCTATCGTTGTTTTTTTATAGGCTTTTTAAGGCTCTTTTTATGCCCTTTTTATTAGGGGTTCAAGCCTGAAGGGCTGAAACCCTATTGTTATTGTTAATTTTCCCATGATGCATCATTCTCCATCTAAAACTGATCGGGCAGACCAAACCGTAAGTCGCAGAGACTTGAAACTTTCAGGGCTGGTGGTACTCACACCGACTACCTACGCCACCGAGGCACGCCCCGATCGGCCTGACGGGGGCGCTACAGCGAGCAAAAGTACGAAACGGCTCATAACTCCTTAACCGTTAGGCATGGGCTCAAGTGTCTTATATCGTTGGAATCCTTGGCTTGGGACGGACAAAACACATGCCTCGGATTGCCTCATCACCCTGGGAAAGATTTCGGGAATTTTGGCATTTTCCAAAAACCTACTTTTGCGAACTAGTCCTAGGTTTTTGGCCCGACCTGAACCAAACCAGCACAGCCAGATTCTCTGGAGTCTGAATGTCAATAATTATTTAAAAAAAAGTGCAAATTTGGGTTCACGGTCCCTAAGGGCCGCCAAAACGTTTGCGGTGGGAGGGGCCCCTTTTACTCAATTGGCTATTACTCGTCAACTGAACGAGATATTGTCACCAAATTCAGCACGCCTATGTAAGAGCTCACTCTGTGGCTGCGTGAAAAAGGACACGGCGGACCGCCACTCGGTGGCGCTATAGCAACTGAAAAGCTGTCAAAATGATGCATTTCTATGGAAAATCCCATTCAATGGCTGAAAGCGGCCCTCTTCCTGCCTGATTTGCATACAGCGTCACCAAATCAAGCGTGCGCATGCGTCACGTGATGCTAAAGAAGCTGGCAGACTTTAGTGGTGCTTCAACTCTTATAAAGGGGAAAAATGCTCCATATTATTCTGTGCAAAACGACCTTTAAATGACCGAAAAAGGGTTTGCTCTGCGCAAAACTTCACCAAATCGGCTGAGGACGTGCGCCATATTATCCCAAAGAAGCGTGCAAACTTTTACGGAGATCGGGCCATCGCTAGAGGTTTTACAGTTTTAAAGGTTAAAAAAAGCACCACATTCGCATGATAAATGAGCTGAAAATATGAAAATCGACATTTTTCCCCCCCGATGGGCATGTCAAAACGCTTGATAAAGTTTTTGTAACCAGCAGCCCGAAAATCAAGTTCTCAGACCCTATCGTTGTTTTTTTATCGGCCTTTTAAGGCTCTTTTTATGCCCTTTTTATTAGGGGTTCAAGCCTGAAGGGCTGAAACCCCATTGTTATTGTTAATTTTCCCATGATGCATCATTCTCCATCTAAAACTGATCGGGCAGACCAAACCGTAAGTCGCAGAGACTTGAAACTTTCAGGGCTGGTGGTACTCACACCGACTACCTACGCCACCGAGGCACGCCCCGATCGGCCTGACGGGGGCGCTACAGCGAGCAAAAGTACGAAACGGCTCATAACTCCTTAACCGTTAGGCATGGGCTCAAGTGTCTTATATCGTTGGAATCCTTGGCTCGGGACGGACAAAACGCATGCCTCGGATTGCCTCGTCACCCTGGGAAAAATTTCGGGAATTTTGTTTTTTTTTGAAAAACCTACTTTTGTAAACTTCTCCCACATCTTTTCCCTGATTGGAACCAAACCACTGTAGAAATGTTCTTTGGAGGGAGACTTTTAATAATTATGAAAAAAATTCAATTTTCCAATTCTTGGTCGCTAAGTGGAACCAAAATGTTCAACTGGTCGGGGGCCACTTTTACGAAAATGACTATAACTTGTGCATGGAAAGAGATATTTTCGCAAAAGTTGGGTCACATGTCTATGAGCTCATACTTCGGTCACTTGAATAAAATTGCGATGATTGTCCACTTGGTGGCGCTATAACATGAAAAAACCACAAAAACGGCTATAACCACACGACCACTAGTCCGATTGACTTGAAAATTGGTGTGCGGTGTCTTGGCCCAAGCTACCATTTAGGTCTATGAGGACATTGGCGTATCTCAAAAAACATGACCACCATAGGCCAATGAAATTTGAGCACCTATTATGTTTATGGCTCTGTAATCAGGTGGTCTTGCACACATCCGCAAAATATTGCATATCATATAACAGATCTCCTCATGGTGAACAACTTTGCCTCTGGGGCCATTGCTGTCAATCAAATCGTTAATTAAATATTTGTAATTATGTTAAAAACCTACTTTTGTGAACTTGTCCCTGGTTTTTTGCCCGATCAGAACCAAACCAGTCTAGGAGATTTCTTTGGACTCTTTAGATAAATATTCATTGAAAAAAAGTTGAACTTTTGCATTTGAATGGCTATAACAGGGCCATTTCAAAAAGAGGCGTGGCAAAATACACTCAAAAGCCTATAAATCCTTAGGGAAAACTCAAAACTTCATGAAAATTGTTTGGTACATGTGGCATAACATGCTGATGAAGCATGCAATGTTTTTAAAGAGATCGGACAATAGGTAGCACTATAACTGTGAAAAAGCTATAAAAACCATACATTTCCTACACTGAAAAAAATTTGGAGTGACATTTACTTAAAAAAAGCTAGGCAACTTTTTCCACACAAAAAGTGCTTGTAATATTTACTCAGGGTATTCTAAGTAATATTTACTTACTAGAACCACTTATTTTTTATGTAAAATACACAAGTAAATTGTACTGGCAATACTCATCTATAGATTGTAAGTTTCACTCAGATTACCATTGCATCCAATTACAAACCCAAGTGAACATTGTTAATATTTCTGAGTTTTGCATGATGCCCCCAGAATGCATTATGGCAGGAAGCATGTCACCATTGTTGAGATTCTTAGGCTGAATCTTTATATCTGTGTGTGAGAAAAGCTTGCCGGAGTTCAAAGTGCTTAGTGTACAGTCTGTTATAAAACGTATTTAACTTTTCTGGTTAAAACTGTGATGGATCTTTTCTAGAATAAAACAAGGTTAATAGTATATTGCTCATACTCAGGTATAAGATTGGTGAATTAAGCCACTACACAATGATCATATTCTGATCATCAAGCGGCCAAAAGCATCTGATCGTGTTTTCTCTGCTTTTCTTGCCATAACAAACCCAGATACAGCAATGAGAGAAACATTAACATTAAAAAGTCATCAAACTGCCCAACTAAAGAAAACACTAATCGCCATAATGGTGACATAAAAAAACTCTCTTAATTCTCAATAGGAGCTTATGTAGCTTTAGCTATCGTTATTGTGATTACAACTCACGTTCAGTTAAAAGTCAAAACTTATTGAGAATAAGTCAGCCACATAAAAAGCAACATCCCGAAATGACCATCTCTGCCACCACTGAACAAGTGGGATCTTTGCGAAAAATCTGTGTGCATTTTCAAATGCACTTTGCTTTTCAGATTTAACTTTACTTAATATTGCTGGTGCATGTGCTGTGACTATAAAACATTAAATATTATTTGTAAATATATGATCAAATTCACTCTTTTTTCTCAGTTAAGTTATTACATGAATAGACTGTACATTTTAACTAAGATATATAGTTCCAACTTAAACTTGATTTTACAATGTAATAATTAAATCAATTAATGTAATAGATTTTACCATACCACAAAGTCATTTTTATCAGTGTATGGTAAATTGCCTATATTGGCTGTAAATGGACCTTTCCATCTATTATTTCAGTATAAATAAACTTAATGTCTTTAATGCCTCTGTGCTTAAAAGGCCTTAAAAGCTTGAACCCCGCTAAATGCTGCTTGCAGCTTTAATTAATTTTGAACTTAATTTGGCCACCGAAAGACTTTAATCACCGAAATATACGGCCGAAATGTTGTGGTGACACAAAGAGAAACCGCAACCTGCAGGTGCTTGTCTAATGCAACATGTCTGCGGCGTAGACGTATGTGGTTCATCTCACATCTGATCACACATCTATGGTAAACTTTGTTCAGTGCATGCTAGTGCTTCCATATGTTCGAATATGACCAGTCGTTTTCGCCATCACTCCGCGTGAAGAGCCAGAAGACGTGAACGAGAAGTCGCGTGCGTTGTGAGAAGCGCACGTCTCACAGCGCACAAATATTGAGTTCTCTTTCAAGTCCTGCGCTTGAACAGACAAACTCACTCAAATAGTATATCAACATGTTCATCTTGAGGAGTATCCTAATAGGAGACATATTTTGTATATGCCTTAAGTGAACTTTTACTGTATACAGTCGAGAAAGACGAGCATATCCCTGCATCAGGTCTTAAAGGGGCAGTAGCCTTTACTGCTGACGGTTTAATGTCAAACAAAAGATAAAGACATCACTCACTGCTCTTGATAGAATAGCTTTAGTAAGTTTAATAAGGATTAATCTTTAATTACAGTTAAATATGCAGTTATTTTACATTCGATTACTTTATTAAATGTATGTCTCTTTCTTCAGGCCAGTAGGCCTGTGCATTATTATTTAATGAACATGAGTGAGGTCAAGTTAAACATTTTAGTTTGGATTTTATTTTATACTGTGCGTTGTTGCAATGTGCTAAATAAATATTTGCATAATTTATAATTGATTTATTATTTGAAACTTTAATATTAATTTGTGCAATTGCAATGCCTTGGTTTTAGTGCATAAAATCTGTCATAGCCCTAAATGCAATGGTACTAATAATTGGCATAATTTATTTCGGTGTTTCGGTTTTCGGCCTTGGTTTCCTCTTTTTCAGCTTTCAGTTTCGGCCAAGAATTTTGATTTCGGTGCATCCCTAGTCTGAAGTAACCAAAAAGATGGAGTGACAACGCATAAGCCAGCTGCAAGACATTTACTGTGTGTGTGTGTGTGTGTGTGTGTGTGTGTGTGTCTGTTTTTGCATTGATGATTTATGTGGAATTTAATGTGTGTGCATCGTTATCATATTGAACTGAAACCCCATCTTAAACAAAAATGACGATTTGGGTCTTTATTCATCTGGGGATGGGTATGCTGTGATCAGTACTGAATTTTTTTACTGTAACTGACAGATTCTGGCCAAATAAACACAACACGGGAACGGGAGTCATTCTTTTGGGATTGGGACGGGACAGGAACTTCCCCTCGTTTTTTCGTGGGATTGGGATGGGACGGGATTTTTTTTGTGGGACGGGAGAGGTTTGAAAATCCACTCCAGTGTCGCCCTCTACTGGGCACCCGCTGAGCGACTGGATCTCACAACTCCGCATAGGCGCTCTCTTTATAAATAAACTAGGGCCGGGACTGTAACGCGTTAATTAAGATTAATTAATTACGGGACTCTAACCCGTTAATTATGATTAATTAATTAAGGGACTTTAATTA
This sequence comes from Pseudorasbora parva, assembly GCF_024679245.1. Taxonomy (NCBI): domain Eukaryota; kingdom Metazoa; phylum Chordata; class Actinopteri; order Cypriniformes; family Gobionidae; genus Pseudorasbora; species Pseudorasbora parva. The sequence continues at coordinate 43,754,457 of NC_090185.1, forward strand.
AGATGAATTACGGGAAAAAAAAAAATATTTTAACCACACTTATTTTTGCACCGTGGAACGTTTTTCAATGAATGAGTTTCGACGGACCGATTATACTGGAACACCAACTAGTGCTCACGAGTCACGACAACAACAAACCATAGTGAACATGAGTGAAGAAGCTGATGAGACCGCTCTGCTCGGCCCTGTGGATGGGAAATTTTGTTTTAAAAAACGAAAGGATGGAACCGTCGACAAGAGCACGGTTGTGTGCAATATTTGAGAGGATGGAAGCGTCGACACGGAATACAACAAGGAGTTAGCGTATCACCGCAGCACATCGAGCCTCAAATATCACAAATACGCTTTTGCTAAACTTAATGGCAAACATTGCGCTGGTCTGCTGGACTGAAATTTAAGCTTATGCCTGTTCAGTCATTATTCAATGGTATACTAAAATCCATGTGAAAAATTACTTCTCATTGTTCTCAGGTCAAATATTTATATGCAATTAAAATGCGATTAATTTCGATTTATTAATTACAAAGCCTCTAATTAATTAATTTATTTTTTTAATCGAGTCCCGGCCCTAAAATAAAACCACAGATTTAATCATTAAACAAGTAAATTTTTGCCTGAAAAAGTCTTAAAACTACATTTTTTGACACATTAACAGCATTATTGTTAAATTACGCAGGGTTTCTCGTCCGCTACTGACGCTTGCTGATCGGTGTGAGATGCATTCTGGGATACCGGTCTGTCTCCTCTCAATGCACACACATTTCTACGTATAAGTACAAGTTGGTAAATCCCACACTTTGTGTGAAACTGTTCTTACGCACTCACTACGCACAGAACTGTGCGTACGCACCCTTGATAAATGAGGGCCCTGGTTCCTGGGTAAAGTTCCTGTGGTGGAAACGGGGCTGTTCATGACAGACCGGTGAAACGTTCATTGAGTGAAAACAATAGACTGTGAATTGAGCCGTTGAAAGACTAGTTAGTAGACTGCCATTATGTGTTTTACAGGCCAATAACAATGATTATTAGCATCTTTTCTTAGCCTTTGCTAAAAACTCACATGACAGTCTTACATTATGCTTCATAAAATACATGATTTTAGAGATTTCATCCTCAGATTTGAAATGAAGTGTGGCCACACTTGTGGCTTCACATTAGTTGTGGTTATAAGTTGTTATACTCACATAATGTTTTTATACATTTAAAAATATATTATATATATATATATTTTTGTTTAAATGTTTGAGCCTATATATCTTCATATTAAAACAGTCTGAGTAATTCAGTCTTGGATTGTAAACTCTTAAGCGTTGGCTTTCTAGAATGACATTTAAACACACACAGTGGTGTAACTTTATCGACAGAAGTGTGTGTCAGATATGTACAATAATTCATGTTGAATTTTTAAAGTACATCGACTTTAATTTATCACATAAATCATGTTTATATTATGATTGTTTCATCCTTAAAACTAACTATAAAACAATATATTGTTTTGTAAATACATACCCATAAATTATGCCCATGCACACGCATTCATTGTTTGCAAACCTGTTTAACCCTCTGGACCCGAAGAACGCGCCCCATCATTTTGCTGTATTTTTCCTCATGACAATGTAAACCAGCTTAAAATACTCTGTCATTTTTGGCCTCACAGACATGAACGATATGTCTTTACAAAGTTTAAAGTGTCTACTTTTTTATGTACACTAAAAATAAAAACTAAATGTTGTGCTTTTCGCTAAATAAAGAAAAAAAAAACAGGAATCGCGTTCTCCCGTCTTTCTCCCTGTGAAGTCCTTTCTGAAATACATGTAAAATATACTCAGAACTCAGAGAAAACTTGCCACACAGACATGACATATATCTCGTTATAAAGCCTGGAAGGTCTACTTTTAAATGAAATCATTTATATAAAAAACAAATATTCTCTGTTTATGTAATCTGTATGAAAACAGTGAGAGGTCCAGTTTCTCCAGCGCTACTCATTAACTTTAATGAGACCACACCCACACACACGCAAGCGATTTACATGCAAATCGTCCACGAGGAAGGAACGAGAACCTGTAAACGGCCCCATCATCTCAAAACAAAGAATCATCATCTTTCTTCTGATTACAGCTCAGAGGACACGCTGCAAGTTTACCTTGGATTTACCTTTAGAATAAGACAAACGCGATTTTAAAATGAGAATTTTTAATGTAAAGCATTTAATCTCACTTATAGTAGCTTTACGGATGCATAAACTTCACATTGTAGGCTAGCCTACTAGTTGAACTATTGCCAAACTAAAATGTGTGAAATCAACGGAAACATGTTGAAACATGAAATAGGAAGGCAACCTCAATGCTAAGTAAAGATACGAAATGAGGATATTATGCTCTATAATATTAAACGCAGCATGATCTAAAAGTAGGTTTGCTAACTGTCCCGTTTATTGGGCCTAAATGTCCCGTACATTACTGACCTGTTTATTGACTGCTATACGCTGATGCACCGCTCAT